>NW_015505514.1:509323-512319 GCF_001515645.1 Sinocyclocheilus grahami | reverse complement strand
TCAGAAGTGGAATGAGTGCAATTAAATCCATAAATTCATGATGATATTAATGTTTTAAATATAACATTTTGAATATAGAAATATTAAATGATTTAAATAACTGAAAAGATACTTTTAAAATGAAACAAAATCAGTCACTGATTTTTATCACTGAATCATTCATTCAATTGATTCATTCAAACAGCTGAATCATTCAGGAATGAATCAAGTGACTGTCTTTATGAATGGGTAATCATGAATCACTGACTAAACTAGATTCATTAAAAAAAAAAAACGTTCATTCATAAACGAGACACCGCTGTGTTTGAAAGGAGATGCGCAGCAGCTCCGTTGTGTCTTTGTTTTAAACTATTTTCGACGACGAAATAGAGCAAAATCAGACATTAGTGTTATAGTCAGACAATGTAAGTCACTTAATATTAACTTCTTGTTTATTGAATTGTATTGTATTAAATGAGTATCACATTTATAAACTCCTTTAAAAATCATTAAAAGCTGGCACTTATCTTAGTTCATCTCGATCTCACATCTATAATCAACAAAGCTCTCTACACTGCACAATGAATCTCTCACTTTGCTTATGAAAGGATTCGTGAGATATGTCTGTGATACATTACTCAACGCTGCAAAAACACGTAGATGCATTTGAAGCTCCCCTGAATGCAATCACAAGTATGATGATGATCGGGTCGCAAATGCGACTGAAATGGCCGCACTCTAGAGCCCTGGAAGGTGGTGTTGACATCGGGAATGCACCTGAATCCGCCATTTTAAGCAATGAATGAATGACGGACTCTCAGTTGTAACAACGTGCAAGGCAAATAAGGGGGTGACAAAGTGGATTAGACTAGTAATAAGATTCACGTAAATCTTATGTTCAATGTTTGTGGAAATAAATATTGAAAAAAATCGATTCATGGCCTTCGAGAATCGATATTGAATCGACCACATTTTAAAAAACGATATATCGAAAAATCTTCTTTTTTTTTTGCCCAGCCCTACTCCTGACGCAAAAAAAATTCAAGCAGCTGGGCTTTGTTTGATTGCTTGTGACCATCCATCTTCCTCTTGATCACATTCCAGAGGTTTTCAGTGGGGTTCAGGTCTGGAGATTGGGCTGGCCATGACAGGGCCTTGCTCTGGTGGTCCTCCATCTACACCTTGATTGACCTGGCTGTGTGCCATGGAGCATTGTGCTGCTGGAAAAAAACAATCCTCAGAGTTGGGGAACATTGTCAGAGCAGAAGGATTTGTCCAGGTTTCCGTCTAACCATTGGACAACCAGATATAGGGCAAAGCTGAAAAAATTTACTCATCAGAGAAGATGGCCTTACTCCAGTCCTCCATGCTCAAATCCTTATGGTCTTTTGCAAACCTCAGCCTGTCTCTTCTCTGCTTCTCATTGATGAAGGGCTTTTTTCTAGCTTTGTCCTGCTCCTAATTTTCAATTCAACTCTTTTGGCATGGTCACTAGTTAGTTATTGTTTGATTCCAATTACTTTTGAGCTACTACTAGCACTGTCTTTGCCATCCAGCTGGTCCTATTGCAAGAGGATAGTGATGACCGCAGCAGTGGTTTTTAATACTTTTCCTCGTAAAATACGATTTGATATACATATATACAGTGGGGAAAAAAAGTATTTAGTCAGCCACCAATTGTGCAAGTTCTCCCACTTAAAAAGATGAGAGAGGCCTGTAATTTTCATCATAGGTATACCTCAACTATGAGAGACCAAATGAGAAAAAAAAATCCAGAAAATCACATTGTAGGATTTTTAAAGAATTTATTTGCAAATTATGGTGGAAAATAAGTATTTGGTCAATAACAAAATTTAATCTCAATACTTTGTTATATACCCTTTGTTGGCAATGACAGAGGTCAAACGTTTTCTGTAAGTCTTCACAAGGTTTTCACACACTGTTGCTGGTATTTTGGCCCATTCCTCCATGCAGATCTCCTCTAGAGCAGTAATGTTTTGGGGCTGTCGCTGGGCAACACGGATTTTCAACTCCCTCCATCCTACAATGTGATTTTCTGGATTTTTTTTCTCATTTTGTCTCTCATAGTTGAGGTATACCTATGATGAAAATTACAGGCCTCTCTCATCTTTTTAAGTGGGAGAACTTGCACAATTGGTGGCTGACTAAATACTTTTTTGCCCCACTGTATATATATATATTAGGGCTGTGCAATATATCGAAATATCGCAAATGTACATAGGCTTTCAGCTGTTCAGAGCGGATCGCGACGCAGAATCAACAGGGAAATCACGCGGCGGCGGGACATGCTTTTACATCAATGAGAGGTGGTGTACAGATGTAACTGTGTTAAAGAAGATGTGCTGTCCAGATCTAGAAGTGCTTTTCATTAACTGTAAGCCGTTCTATTTAACCCAGGGGAGTTTTGCTCATTAATTCTCATCAGTGTCTACATTCCGAGTTTTTTCCCTCAGGCAATCCATCTCATGAACACCTGACAATAACTGTGGAACACACACTATTTATTCACTCATACACTTATTTAAGACAAAGAGAAAATCACTCACTGCTCTTACCTAATTAAAATTTGTAGCTTAAATAAGAAGCAGTGCATATTGAACTCAAAGAGTAAATACTACGCAGTGTTTTATTTTTCCTTTTTATTATTCAGTTCCTAAACTCATGTTAAAATGACATTTTTACGTAATGCTTGAGTAAAACACTATCATTCACTTTCAGAAGTTGCTGTAGGGGTGCTTTCTTATTAGAATCAGAATTAGCTTTATTCACCACTTAAGTGTGCGCAAACACAAGGAATCTGTTGTGGTTTTACAGGAACTCTTGGTACATACATACATACATACATACAAATAACCATATATATATGACACAAGATAGTTATAGAAGTTCACAGAACTGACTCTGAAACTGACTTCACTGAAAAAACTGTTTCATCTGAGCATGTGGCACTTTAAGCATTATCGTATCGCATATCGAATATCGCATTATTTAATGAG
>NW_015505514.1:507665-508690 GCF_001515645.1 Sinocyclocheilus grahami | reverse complement strand
GGTGACGAGTCTGCTTACAGACAGGAGGTCGAGCAGCTGGCTGCCTGGTGCAGTCTCAACAACCTAGCGCTCAACACGCTCGGAGATGACGAGATGACCGTGGACTTCAGGAGAAACCCTCCTGCACGCCCCCACTCACCATCATGGACAGCACTGTGACAGTCATTCAGTCATTCAGGTTCCTGGGCACCACAATCTCTCAGGACCTGAAGTGGGACACTCACATAGACTCCATTGTTAAAAAGGCCCAGCAGAGGTTGTACTTCCTTCGCCAGCTGAGGAAGTTCAACCTGTCACAGGAGCTGCTGAAACAGTTCTACTCCGCCATCATTGAATCTGTCCTCTGCATTTCTATAACTGTCTGGTTCAGCTCAGCTACCAAATCTGAGCTCAGAAGACTACAGAGGGTAGTCCGGAGTGCTGAGCGAATCATTGGTACAACCCTCCCTTCTCTCCAAGAACTGTACTTATCCAGAGTGAGCAATAGGGCTGGCAGAATCACTCTGGACCCCTCACATCCAGCACACTCCCTCTTTGAACTGTTGCCATCTGGTCGACGCTACAGAGCTCTGAGCAGCAGAATGGCCAGACACAGGAACAGTTTTTTCCCTCAGGCAATCCATCTTATGAACACCTGACAATAACTGTGGAACACACACTATTTATTCACTCATACACTTATTTAAGACAAAGAGAAAATCACTCACTGCTCTTACCTAATTAAAATTTGTAGCTTAAATAAGAAGCAGTGCATATTGAACTCAAAGAGTAAATACTACGCAGTGTTTTATTTTTCCTTTTTATTATTCAGTTCCTAAACTCATGTTAAAATGACATTTTTACGTAATGCTTGAGTAAAACACTATCATTCACTTTCAGAAGTTGCTGTAGGGGTGCTTTCTTATTAGAATCAGAATTAGCTTTATTCACCACTTAAGTGTGCGCAAACACAAGGAATCTGTTGTGGTTTTACAGGAACTCTTGGTACATACATACATACATACATACAAATAACCATATATATA
>NW_015505514.1:464195-507232 GCF_001515645.1 Sinocyclocheilus grahami | reverse complement strand
ATATATATATATATATATATATATATATATATATATACACTGTATATACACACATACACATTTTGTTCATATAAATATATAAACGTGTGTGTGTGTGTGTGCATATATATATATAAACATCCTATATACATATACACATTCTATTTATAAAAGATCTATGATATTTTTTAAGATTCTCTGATAAAGTTCAAGAGAAAAGCATTTATTTTTATTTTATTTTTGTAAAATTAATGTCTTTACTGACACTCTTTTTATACATTTTATATAATAATCAAAAAACCCACAAAAGATAATATAGTATAGAGTAAATAGATTAAGTCAAAGCCACATTAAGATCTCAAGCCACATTAAGATGTCACATAAATTAACAAGTTTGTTACAGTACAATGCCAAAATGACGCCCTTTCTGCCACTAGCACCCACCAATTCTGTGATTCGCGCTGTGTGACCTGAAAACACCACAGCAAATGGAGGCTGTGATTACACCTCCTGCCTGCACTACTTCACAGGCAGAGCTTCTGCACAAAGCACAGAAAGAAGGAATTGAATCCAAAATGAGTTTGTTCCAGAGCAGAATCCAGAAACTTTCACCTTTCTTTCTTTCATTTCACTGACTGCACTTTGGGCTCTGGCACAAAAACAGACACATGGGTCACAAAAAAAAGTGCAGACAACCTCACCTGTGTCCTTTAAACACCTGATTGCCGTCGCTGTCCGTCTGGAAGGTTTTATCCCGCTTTATACTCTGCCAAGCAAGAAAGAAAGAGAGAAAAAGAGCAAAGGAGAAGGAGAAGGAGAAACATTTATAACAACGTGGGGAAAACAATCCAAACGCTAACATGGGTCAACAATAATGACAGCCTGCTGGCTTGGGGTCAGTGTGAGAGTTTGGGGTCTCGCCGCATTTTACACTCATTGATCATGTACATGTTTTTTATGGCAACTATAGGTCAGCTGAAAAAAATTATTATAGTTGATCACTGGCTAGAGCAAATTAGCTTACAGTCCTGGTACACACAATCCCGCTTCGTCCTGCAGCCTCCATTAGGTAGCAGGGGATTTAGCTCCAGCTGTCTCCTAAATGGTCTGATCGATTGACTTAATGCCATTAATTAAGGAAGAGTCTGTGTAGAAGTACGGTGGCCTGGACTGGACCACAGCTGACTCAAATCATTACATATCCTCTTTAAAGGCTGACAATAAGGAGCATCAATAATACATGACAGGAAGAGTTAAAGGCAGCAGGAGATCTCTGGCCATTCTGGGAAAAAATGCATGTCTTTCATAGGACAGACATCGCACTGGTCCGGAAATAAAATCCAAAATGTGATTAGGAGAAGGAAATAGTTTTGAGAGACTTCATTATAATTCAAATAATAGAGCTGTTCAGTTTGTAGTCGTGAAACCCAGAAGAGTATTGGCAATTTCAAGCCATGAGTTCCCTCTGGAATATCTAATGGGGTTTTAGAATAGAGGTTTTTGATTTATGATTAAAAGGAGGTCTGTGGTTAAAATTACCCCAAGAGACTGTGTTCAAAGTCAATTAAACATGGGAGATCCCAAACATTGTGCCAAAACATATCTGAAACCATTGTGTGCATTAAAACATAATAAAAAGTTGCTACAGTTACCACAAGGAATTCATGTGCATGAGAATTGTTCTCCATAAGTCTCTAATGCTCACCAAGGCTGAATTTATATAATCAAAAATACAGTAAAAACAGTAATATTGTGAAATATTATTACGATAAAAAAAACTGTTTTCTATTTTAATCAATTTTAAAATGTAATTTATTGCTGTGATGCAAAGCTGAATTTTCTGCATCATTACTCCAGTTTTCAGTGTCAAATGATCCTTCAGAAATCACTCCAATATGCTGATTTGCTGCTCTGCTATATTATTAATTATTACACGGTTATGTGGAATACTTGATTCTGATTGGTCAGTCGCGACATTCCGAGGTATGTTATCCCTCGATAACAACCGGTAATAACTAATAAAAAAAGGCTCATCCGGGTAACTGAAGTTGGCGCTATACTGCCAGAAACCTTCTTGGTGGAAGCTTTGCGTTTGTTTAGCTAATAAAATATTAAAACTCGATTCAAAATTGTGTACAATTATTTAATTATGTCATCCTGGTATCGCGGACTCGCTCTCTCGTTTCATACAAAAGCAGCTGCTGCCATTTTGCTAAGATTGTTTTGTACACATAATTATTTCTGTGGTGAAATGTTGTGTAATAAGTGGTTTGACTGCACTTTATCCCTTAAATGTCCATCTAGTTTGAACTTGCCGCTTGCTAGTGCAGACAACCTCACCTGTGTCCTTTAAACACCTGATTGCCGTCGCTGTCCGTCTGGAAGGTTTTATCCCGCTTTATACTCTGCCAAGCAAGAAAGAAAGAGAGAAAAAGAGCAAAGGAGAAGGAGAAGGAGAAACATTTATAACAACGTGGGGAAAACAATCCAAACGCTAACATGGGTCAACAATAATGACAGCCTGCTGGCTTGGGGTCAGTGTGAGAGTTTGGGGTCTCGCCGCATTTTACACTCATTGATCATGTACATGTTTTTTATGGCAACTATAGGTCAGCTGAAAAAAATTATTATAGTTGATCACTGGCTAGAGCAAATTAGCTTACAGTCCTGGTACACACAATCCCGCTTCGTCCTGCAGCCTCCATTAGGTAGCAGGGGATTTAGCTCCAGCTGTCTCCTAAATGGTCTGATCGATTGACTTAATGCCATTAATTAAGGAAGAGTCTGTGTAGAAGTACGGTGGCCTGGACTGGACCACAGCTGACTCAAATCATTACATATCCTCTTTAAAGGCTGACAATAAGGAGCATCAATAATACATGACAGGAAGAGTTAAAGGCAGCAGGAGATCTCTGGCCATTCTGGGAAAAAATGCATGTCTTTCATAGGACAGACATCGCACTGGTCCGGAAATAAAATCCAAAATGTGATTAGGAGAAGGAAATAGTTTTGAGAGACTTCATTATAATTCAAATAATAGAGCTGTTCAGTTTGTAGTCGTGAAACCCAGAAGAGTATTGGCAATTTCAAGCCATGAGTTCCCTCTGGAATATCTAATGGGGTTTTAGAATAGAGGTTTTTGATTTATGATTAAAAGGAGGTCTGTGGTTAAAATTACCCCAAGAGACTGTGTTCAAAGTCAATTAAACATGGGAGATCCCAAACATTGTGCCAAAACATATCTGAAACCATTGTGTGCATTAAAACATAATAAAAAGTTGCTACAGTTACCACAAGGAATTCATGTGCATGAGAATTGTTCTCCATAAGTCTCTAATGCTCACCAAGGCTGAATTTATATAATCAAAAATACAGTAAAAACAGTAATATTGTGAAATATTATTACGATAAAAAAAACTGTTTTCTATTTTAATCAATTTTAAAATGTAATTTATTGCTGTGATGCAAAGCTGAATTTTCTGCATCATTACTCCAGTTTTCAGTGTCAAATGATCCTTCAGAAATCACTCCAATATGCTGATTTGCTGCTCTGCTATATTATTAATTATTACACGGTTATGTGGAATACTTGATTCTGATTGGTCAGTCGCGACATTCCGAGGTATGTTATCCCTCGATAACAACCGGTAATAACTAATAAAAAAAGGCTCATCCGGGTAACTGAAGTTGGCGCTATACTGCCAGAAACCTTCTTGGTGGAAGCTTTGCGTTTGTTTAGCTAATAAAATATTAAAACTCGATTCAAAATTGTGTACAATTATTTAATTATGTCATCCTGGTATCGCGGACTCGCTCTCTCGTTTCATACAAAAGCAGCTGCTGCCATTTTGCTAAGATTGTTTTGTACACATAATTATTTCTGTGGTGAAATGTTGTGTAATAAGTGGTTTGACTGCACTTTATCCCTTAAATGTCCATCTAGTTTGAACTTGCCGCTTGCTCGCAACTGCTGTGTTCATGGAAGCTTTGTGTTCAAATATTTTATCTCAAATCAATATTTCGTGTCTAATTATTTACTTAAGCAGGATAATGTACATCCAGCCGGTTGTTATCGCTAAATAACCCACTTAAGACTTAAGACTAAATAACCCTCCACAAGACTTATTCCTTATTCTGCGATAACAACCGGCTGGATGTACATTATCCCTTACTTATTATTGGTGCTCAGTTATAAACAACAGTTCATATTATTATCAGTGTTGAAAACAGTTGTGCTGCTCAATATTTTTTGTAAACCGGATTTTTATTTATTTATTTTTGGACTGAATTGAAATGAAAACGTTTTCATTTGTGGCCACAATTTATTAATTTGTTCCCTCGTTTTAGTTAAATTGTGGATATGTTGCAGTAATTTGCTCCCTTGTTTTAATTTAATATAATGTGGCTACAAATAACTAAAACACTATATCTTGTTATATATATATATATATATATATATATATATTACATATGTATATTTTTATACAGTATATATATATATATATATGAATGACCATTCTGTGGTGCTTTTTTCCCCTTTTCGAAGTTTGATAGTTTGAGTCCCCATTCGCATGGCAAAGAGGGATCAGCATTTAAAATTTTTCATTTGGAAAGAAAGCCATTTGAGTTTGAAACAACGTGAGGGTGAGTAAATAACGACAGGATTTTTTTTTGTTTGAGCCGTTCCTTTAAATCTATCCTTGATGGGAAAAATCAACTCTAAGCAAGTATAACCGCTACAATCAAGAGTCCATATACAGCAGGGCTGTCCAGAGCAACAGTTTAAGTTAAACAGACGTCAGACAGCCTTGACAGGATTAGATTTTAAAAACCTTCAGCAGTAACACACTTTCTCGCTCTGTAGTTTTCTCTTTGCGTCTTTTTATTTTCCCTCTCTGTCTTTCGTCTTCAAGCGGGCAGGTTCAAGCGAGTTCTAAGCATTCCTGTCAGAAAGCCTTTTTCTATCTAAATATGACAAATTCAACCCTCGTTCATCACTGACGAGACAATCCAAACAACAAGAGGAAAGAAACAGAGATGAGGAAGCATTTTCAGCAGGGTGAAGAGGTCAATGAAACTGCTGCACTGAGAAGAGAAGCTTAACAGAAGTGCATAACGTCACAACTGCATAATAAAAAACGATTTTTGACATGAAATCTAATGACCGAACACTATAAAAGGCATCTAGTCCTGAGGAGTAATTTTTTTGTTTTCCACAAATGTTACTGGCAGGTGATTGTATTTTGTTCAAAGGGAAACATCTAAACCAATCAGAACGCAAAGATCGAGGCCAATGTTTTGGAAAGAAGTCAGGACGCCACGTTCCAAGCCTCTTTACCCACCAATTAATCTTACTGTTAGATCAACTTTAAGACAGTAGACCAAATTATTAAGTGAAAACCTGCTTTAGAAGTCAAAGACATATGAGTCTATCAATGAATAGCCTTTGAACATCTTGAAAGGTTTTAGAAACATGAAAAAATAAATAAATCAGGAAACCCTGCAGACTAAAAAGGCTGGCTGAGATTCCAGACGCGAGGAGCAGAATGAAAAACCGAGAGGCTGAGAAAGCACACCATTACCAGCTCATTAATGCCCTGATTAATGTTTAAGAATGATGATGATGAATGTATCTGGACAGATTGGGAATGAATTGCACAGTTTCACCTCAGTTTAAAGGCGTTTAGAAACACGTGCAGAAACACATGCTGTCTCTCACACACACACTGAACTAAAACATGCATTCAAACAAAAAGAAAAAAGAAATCTTCAGTAGTAAAACACTGCCTCAAGAAGAAGCATGTTTATTCATAAAAAATTCTGCCTCAAGCATCTCCTGTTAGATTTGCAGTTTCTCAACATGAGCTCAGGAACACTTTAATCATCATATGGTGAGAGCTATAAGATCAAACTTTTTATTAAGTGCCGACCAGAAAATGTTAGGTCTTCCGAATTTTTCTTCTTATCATTTAAGGTAGTTTTCAAGCTTTGTGGACACTTTTCTCATTTCCAGGGTTCTCAGAAGCAGAACATAGTCATGTAAACTTCTATAGTGGGGAACAGAAACTACAACAAATGTACGTTTTTGTATTTCACTTTTGCTTCAATAGCAAAAGAAAAAGAAAACGTGTTTCTATGACCTTACAAAAGAAGTAAAATATATCTAGAGACTGATCACATTGGCTGGAAGAGAGAGAGATGTCAAATGTACCGTCACTCCCTCAGCCGTTGTATTAGAAACATTTGTGCAGCAGCGTTCAAGGGATAGTTCACCCAAAAACGAAAATTTGATGTTTATCTGCTTACCCCCAGAGCATCCAAGATGTAGGTGACTTTGTTTCTTCAGTAGAACACAAACAAATATTTTTAACTCTAACCGTTGCAGTCTGTCAGTCATATAATGGCAGTCAATGGGCTCCGCGACTTTGAGAGTAAAAAAAACATACACAGATAAAACCAAATTAAACCCTGTGGCTCGTGATGATACATTGAGGTCTTAAGACACGAAACGATCAGTCTGTGCAAGAAACTGAACAGTATTTATATAATTTTTTACCTCTGATCCACTGCAATGTCCAACTCCTGAGCGCTTTCACAACATCCTGTGCGTGCCGTGTACCTGCTCTGGCATAGTAGACATAGATATATATATAAGTAGATTCCTCATTAGTGACTGTTTCGATGGGCTGTGATATGTTCCAAAATGGGAGACGCGTCAACGTATCTGGAGCGGTCAAATAGGGCATCTATACATATCTATGATAGTAGACGCATGTGCGGAACAGTGATAATTGTCATCAACAACATTTTTTTCACAGACGACGACGAGACGATAACGAACTAAATCTCCTTTTGAATGACAAAAACTATGACGTAAATCTATTGACATTTTCGTCAACGAATAAATACGAGACGAAAATGTTAGGGAGGGACGATTTGGGATGAGATTCATTCA
Organism: Sinocyclocheilus grahami; assembly: GCF_001515645.1. Lineage (NCBI taxonomy): Eukaryota > Metazoa > Chordata > Actinopteri > Cypriniformes > Cyprinidae > Sinocyclocheilus > Sinocyclocheilus grahami. Next base: position 500,298 of record NW_015505514.1, on the reverse strand, counting down.
GAACAAATCTGCTGCGTGGCTCGGAGGTTATGTGTACATATGAACCGGCGGGACATAAGCTAACATACACTTGCTGCACGTCGCATAAAACGTTCAAAAAATGTCAATATGTGGGCGTAAGAGAAGAGCAGACATATGGATAAATCTGACTACGCAAGAGAGAGAACTCAATTCGGTTTTCTGAGCGCAGACACTATACACACAAAGCGCGTTTCACAGCGCGCGAGTACTCTTTCGCGTCGCATGAACGGAGAATTACACACAAAATTATGTTGAATTGTCCGTTTTGACGAGTATTCACGTAAACACAGTTGATTACGTCTTAAGTGAACGTAAACCATAGGGAGAACGTGTATCAGTACATTGCATGCATTGCAGCTGTGCATTCGGTTTTAAAGTAGGGATGGGCGTATCGATCCAAAGTATTTATTATAACAGCTCAGGGATGTTCAAGGAGCAAAATGTTTGTGCACTTTCTAAAGGGTTTAGTTCTGTTTTTGAATAAAGGGTTGGAAATGAATGCTTTTCTGGCTTTTTTGCTTTTTATCCGATTCATCGCAAAAATAATCGACAGATTAATCGATTATTAAAATAATCGTTAGTTGCAGCCCTAGATACTTTAGTCTTTGCAACTTTACAGATCTTCTTTATGCACCAAGAGCTTGTAACACTCCAAAGTAGGGATGCAACGATTATAGATTTTGTTGGTACGATTATTGTCTGATGAATAATCACAGTTTCACGATTATTATGCATTTATTCGTTTCACAAAATTATTAATGTATAAAATCAAATGGACACTCTTTAGATAATAAAGTGTTATTTATTGCTGCCTTTAGAAAGAGAAATAACACAGTAACCAATAATACAGCACAAAATAATAATAATAATAATAAAGACAAACAAAAGTCCATCTCTCTAATTGGAATTAAAAAGGTGACCTCTTCTCTAAACATCCATGTCAGTATTTCCATTTTGAAAATAACTCATGTAAATAGATCACAAAAGTATTTAATGTTTTCAGTTAGTACATTCTTTACATTTCTTTTGGACCTAAGGCAGAAAACTGGAAACATGAAAAAAAAATCTTGTTGGTTTTTAACTTATGCATAATACTATAAAAGGGATTATAGATAACAATGTTAATAAGTATTATTAATATAGGACAATTAACTTTATTTACCCCACAGGGGAAACTATTAATAATGAGGGGAATAAACTGAACTATCATTGTAATCAACTGTCATCCATACGTATTAATTTTAATAATTTTTATTCATATGATTTTACATGTGGCCTGAGAAAATCATGTCTATATTTGGTTTGTGAGATCAGAGATCGCGCTGCGCACACATACAAACATTCACGAGGACACACACTTGTTGTGAACCCTGCCCCGTGACTTTTATTAATAAAATAGCTTAGATACTGAATTGCTACATATTCATCAGCATATTCATCAGGGTAAAATCACTGTTTAAGTGACTAAACTCGCATGTTTGTAGAGAGACGCGCTGACGCAGGTTCACACACACACACACACTCTTCGCTCTCCCTCTCTCTCGATCGAATAATTCATTCAAGTAGCAAAATGTTATAATTAATTATTCAAATAAATGTGATCTTACCACACTATTTAATCTGTCTGATCTGAAGCGGGCAGAATACTGAGCTAACGAGCCGTAGCTTCGCGTCAGTCTTGCCAACATCGTGCATTAAAATAGTTTAAAGCCGTGTATTCGCTCTTTAGCAGCAGTTTTTATGGCAATATTTAAATGACATCCTGGTCATGAGAAACCGGTTGAGAAACCGGTTAATCGCTGCATCCCTACTCCAAAGAGAAAGGAAAACTTGAAATCGCATCATATGACCCCTTTAATAAATGCACTGTAACTAAACCCATTCGATTTTAGCCAACTAAATTTACTGTAGATTTAGTCGACTAAAACTAGACTAAAACTAAAAACAATTCAGATGACTAAAATATGACTAAAACTAAATGGCATGTTAGTCAAAAGACTATGACTAAAACTAAATCAAAATTTGCTGTCAAAATTAACACGGGTGCGGAAGCAATCTGTCGCGCGTATACTTCACTCATTATTTACACAGTGCAGAGAAATTGCGTACGTGTTCACTGGCACTTCGATGATCTAAAGATATTTACAAGTACAGGTCATCACAATGGAAGAAGATTTTGATATATCATCAGACAACGTGGAATTTTTTGCCCAACCGTATGTATTTGATGTAATGCGCCAGATGTTGTGAACGCGCTCAGGACAGTTGGACATTGCGGTGGATCAGAGGTAAAAAATTATATAAATACTGCTCAGTTTCTTGCACAGATCGATCGTTTCGTGTCTTAAGACCTCAATGTATCATCACGAGCCACAGGGTTTAATTTGGTTTTGTCTGTGTATTTTTTTTTTACTCTCAAAGCCGTGGAGCCAATTGACTGCCATTATATGACTGACAGACTGCAATGGTTTGAGTTAAAAATCTTCGTTTGTGTTCTACTGAAGAAACAAAGTCACCTACATCTTGGATGCCCTGGGGGTAAGCAGATAAACATCAAATTTTCATTTTTGGGTGAACTATCTCTTTAACTAGTTTTCTGTAATTTAATGCTAAGGTAATATAACACAAATTATAGTGTTATAAATGTACATACATTTTTTTAAATGAAAATATAAAAGACTTTGCTAGATATACGATGTTAATAACTGTGGAAATGCATCATCACAGTCATCACGTGTGAAAATGCTCCATTGATCACAAGGCAAAAATCTTAGTATAGGGACACACCAAACCAACGCCAAAGAACTAGCACTAAGGAAAGCTCGTCAAGGCAAAAAAAGTTGCACTAGAGCACACCGGACAGACTACACCTGACGGCCAACTAGCGTGAGAGAACATAACTCTCCCATACCAGCAGGTGGCAGTAGTCTGTATTCAGCAATCAAACAAGGAAACCGGAAGAGCTGGAACTGTGGATATACAAAGCAAGCAGCACCATTGTTTACACCAGCCATACTCTTTACTGACGGATTTGTGTAGCTTTTTTCAATCATATCTACTAAGTTGCAAATGGCACTGGCATTGTCAGCCCTTGGTCGTCGTCTTGTGGATAAAGAAAGAAAGAAATGGATACAATGACAACAAGTGTCTGTGGATTCCCTCTTTACTCTGTCATTGGTTTGTTTTCATCATATCCGGGGGTTTTTTCCTCTCTCATGTGCTCATTCACTAAGCTGAATAGCCAATCGGAGTTCTCTTTCTCGACATATTCAACATGCAGAATTGGATGAAAAACAGCTGACGCCGTCTGACTAGAGCAAACACGGAACACACCGAAAAAACTAAAGCCGACTGATGCTCAAAAACCACCCAACATTTCCTGACGGCCGAACGTTAGCTTGAGTGTTCTGGGCTTAAGGTTGTATGGTATACTAGTACCATATTGGTTATTGGCCAAAAATCTTTTTTAATTTATTATATTTTATATATATTATTTTTATTTAATTGTTAAGGATGCACCAAAATGAATATTCTGAGCCGAAACAGAAAATTCAGGATGCACTTGGCCGAAAACCGAAAATGAATTATTTTAAAATATTTAAAAATACTTTTTGTATAATTGATTGTATTAATATCAGGCTTTTTAATTTCATGAAACTGAAAAACTACAAACCAATAAAATAACCACACACTGAATTTTTTATTGAAAGTAGCAAAATTTTTCAGTGTTGTAGTATAACCAGCAGGAGAGCACTGATGTGTGAACTGAATTTGGTGACACTACAGTGCGTTACAGTGAAGTTATTGAATATTTTTGTAGTAATGCTTCTTGGGTTTTGCACTTTGCAGACAGTCCCTTCGGACTTGTCTCTCAACCGCCTGTGCACAGAGATCAATGTATTTTGTCCAGTGAAATTCGGTGCATCCCTATTTAATTGTGCATGCTAATTTCTATTAAAAGTAGATTATAGTAATTTTCAAAATGAATAATCATTTTTTTCATGCAGTACATAAAACGTAGGGTAGCAATAGCAAGCTAGCTTTGAAAGCACAATATCCCACCCTCCATGCAAATCATTCTCCAAAGCCACACCTCCTCCAAAACACATGAACGTGCACAGACAGACCAGAGGCTAACCAGTGACGGCATTGGTGGAAGATTGAATGCAACGCTGTCAGATTAACTTTACATGGGAAAAAACAGCATGAACATTCTGCTAAACATCTCCTTGCATTTCATAGAAGAAACAAAGTCATACAGGTTTGAAAGCACGATAATGAGTAAATGCATTTTTCTGTGATCTCCTTAAAATTCAATAATTTCCAAAAACAACAAAATTCCCGATACCAATGTTCTCGGTAAACAGATGTTTCCGCTGGTTGAGCCTCATATCTTCTCAAAGCCAAAAGTAACTGCTGGGGAATAACCTACTTCCAATGATCCAGCAAAACTACATTGGCTTTAAGTGAAACTGACAATGGCCATGACACCTGCATACGTTCCCTTTGCGATGAGTGTAAAGGTGAAGAGAGGTAAGAATGTGAGGAAACACATTGATTTCACATCCATTTTTGCCTTTCAGCACCGAGTGCTTTTCTCTAAGATGCCCTGACCTGGACTGAAATGGACAGCTCTCTAGAAAAATTTAAAAAGCACTCACTTCAGTTCTCAGCAGTGCTGAGGAGACATATGAAGGATCAGGACAGAGGATCACAAAGATCAGCATATAAACGCTTCACACCAGGAATTGAAATTGACTGTTTACTCTGAGGACTATGTGAAAGAAAAGAAATGAAGATATGACAGAAAATGACTTGACACTATTTTTATCTAATCACTGCCAAGCAGGAGTCCAGTTAAAATGACCTAATCTTGTCCGTCTAATGCAGTGAAGATATTACAGGGTGCATTACCTCTTATGAAACCTCAACAGGCTGCTTCATGTGATATTGGCCAATTAAACATCTCATAAACATCTTCACAACGGTGACAAAAACTCTATTACAAAGGTCTCATCAGACCTGTTTTACAGGATAAATGCCATTGATAAGCAAATGTCAGTGTCTAAAGTGCTTACCGTGCTGCAGAGAGACACCTGAAAAATATTGCCGTCACTACCTCCGCAGAACAGGAAATACTCGCAGGGGTCAAAGGTCACTGACATGATGCCAACATCGAAGAGAACGGACAGGAGCATCTCCCCCGATGAAATTTCCCAGACCTGTGACACATGAGGAGAGAGAAACACATCTGGTCAATGAAAATTAAGGATGTCCAAGATGATGAAAACAACAATAATAATCTAGTAATCAACTAAAGTTTTCATTAAATGTATCTAAAATAGTCAAGCATAATCAAGTTATAATATATTTTCCCTACAAGGTGAATACAAATGAATCATATATATATATATATACAGTATAAAAAAACTGAGGATGTTATAAATTTTTGGCAGTGAAAGCAACATTTCATGCATGAATTTCAGACTTTAAGACTCTGCTCTGATTTAAGACCTTTCAAGGCCTTTATTTGTGAAAGACCTTTTTTAAGACCCACCGAACCCCCTTTTTAAGTTAATGTGAGGACCAAAAAAAAAAAATGTAATAACTACATAAAATCTTTAGGTTCTCTGGTGTTTGCATTGATTAATCTAGAAGTAAATAATGACACAAAGAGAGGCAGACACAGAAAAGAATGAACAGATAAGAGTTTATACAAAAAGACAAAGATTTCTCAGTAATCATTACTCTGTGTAGGTCAGGACTGTGTTTCCCTCAGGATGATAAAAGACCTCCATCTCTTCAGTGTGTACATGTTCCTGTTCCAACTTCCAGCTTAATGGTAACACTTTTGCCAAAAAGTCTGATGGTCTCGCATTGGTTTAGTGGTAATGCAGTGTTATCGTCTCAGAGAAAGTGCTGCAGTGGACATTTAGACAGCTCAGAAGCTCAGCTTTGGAAAGCTCAAGTTCTCTGCAGTGAGTTTGCTGAGCCAACAACACAAACTTTTAGTCCAAGTGAAAGGTCTATTCTTGCAGAGCTTGTAAGGAGAGAACCACCATTATTCTCAAATTTACCGCTGCTTTTTAAAAGATCTTCAAATCAATGGAAATATAAAGTTAAAGTGGCAGTTTTTTTTTTTTACTTTGTGAGCTTGTGCTGCCCTTTCCTGCATGAGTCCAGCGTGATTGATGGCCCATCATAAAGAAGACAAACTGACCATAAAATAATTTTCGCTGAAAAGGATCAATGCCCATGACCCTGTCATAAAATGTCAAGAGTGAAAGGAAACTGCCCATTATTACATAGCCACTTTTGCTGAATTAGAAAAATATGCAGAACAAAACTCATATCATTTAATCTTTTAATAATTTATGCACATTTTTAGGAAAAACACGGAGATATCTAAAAAGCAGAATGGCTGATATCCTGATAATACAAAAAAAGTATAGTATAAATTTATGTGAACAATAACAACAACATTACAATAATAACAAATGAAACCTTTGAAATTAAATTTTTTATTATATTGAAATATACTAAATAATTTTATTATATTAATTAAACTTTCATAAATATGATTACAAATATAGATTTATACTAACATATTTATAATTATTAGAATTAAGAATTTAATTATTTAATAACAGGAAATAATAATTCATGAATTTAAACAAATTTAAACTAAGTTTACACATTATTTACTCAAAACTGAACAAGGCAGTGTTGTCACTGATAACAAACTAAACCTCTATTTTCGGGAACTGAAGCAGAACTGCAATAAATAGATGATAAACTTTGGCAACTTAATGGCAACTATAAGTACTCAAATTAATAAAATTAACAATATTTTTTAATAACAATAACTTTAATAACAATAAAGAATATACAGTGGTGTGAAAAGGTTTTTGCCCCCTTCCTGTTTTTTTTATTTTTTTGCATATTTGTCACACTTAAAAGATTCAGGTCATCAAACTAATTTTAATATTACACAAAGATAATGCAAGTAAATAAATACAAGATGCAGTTTTTAAATGATGATTTCATTTATTAAGGGAAAAAAGCTGTCCAAACCTACGTGGCCCTACGTGAAAAATGAATTGCCCCCTCCTGTTAAATCATGAAAGAACTGCAATTAACCATTATTTTAGAAAGCTGAGTTAAATTTCACTAGCCACACCCAGGCCTGATTACTGCCAGACCTGTTGAATCAAGAAATCACTTAAATAGAACCTGTCTAACAAAGTGAATGTGTATATATATATATATATATATATATATATATATATAGTATAACTAATAAAATTGACAAAAGCATATTACAAAATTGTGAAATATTAACTAAAATGAAAACTGAAAATATAAAAATAAAAGTTAAAGTTAAAGTATTAATAAATACTACATTATACCAAATTAACATTGTAACAAGGCTGGTGGAATTTTTGAAAATACTAGGTAGAATGACAACTCCCTTAAAAGGTGGGGCAAGCGAATTCTGGTAGCCAATGTTGACTATCATACATACTCAACCCAGGCAATGATTAGTTCTGTGAAACAAAGCAAAACCAATGCTCAACGCGAGTGGCGCGGCGCGACAAAATAATATGGAACTCATTATAATCAGTGATGCTGTCGTCACCATAGATATATATACATATCTATGGTCTACACTGGATGCGGTGCGGCACGACATGACAAATCCCCGACAGAAAACTGCTGCTGCGTTCTATTTATGACATATTGACACAAATTTCAAATGATTTTCAACAGTCACTTTTTCGCGTCCAGTGTACTAGACAGACTTTAGCAGACATGGTGTAATTCACCTATCGAGAAGAAACAAAGCAACCTCGGCGTCCGATCGCAGGCCTTCCGCTCCTTGAGTTCTCTCCAGCGCTGGAAAGCTGATCCGATATTTACACGGGTCCTACTTCTTGCCTTATTGCCTGAAGCCTTCAGACGTTTCCTCTTTTGTTTTTTATCCGCCATCTCTATCTTTCTGTCGCTCGGCTCGGACTGAACGCTCTCTCGTCCACATCATGAGTAGACACGCCCCTTACTGCTGATTGGCTACAAGTTTGTTTTGCTAGTCAGCCCGAATCAGTTTTCTAAAGCGTTTTTGAAAAATCACTTACCCCACCTTTAAAGGGATAGTTCACCCAAAAATGAAAATTGTCATCATTTACTCACCTTCAATTTGTTCCAAAACTGTATGAGTGTTTTTCTTTTGTTGAACACAAAATAAAATATTTTGAAAAATGTGGGTAACCATTTTTTTTTCTATACTATGGAGATCAATGGCTACCAGCTTTAAAGGGATAGTTCACCCAAAAATGAAAATTGTCATCATTTACTCACCTTCAATTTGTTCCAAAACTGTGTTTTTCTTTTGTTGAACACAAAATAAAATATTTTGAAAAATGTGGGTAACCATTTTTTTTTCTATACTATGGAGATCAATGGCTACCAACAAAAGTTTGGTTACCAACATTCTTCGAAATATCTTCTATTGTGTTCAACAGAAGAAACAAAGCCTACTGCCTACTGGAATAGTTATCATCATCCAATGCTGATTTTCTAAATGCTCAAATATGAGCCAATGAATATGCCAAACCAGTTCATCAGTCTATAACTCGTATCAGTCATAACTGAAAAACTGTGTAAGTCCTCATGAGAAACCATAGGCATAAACGCTTCCTTATAAACATGTAGAGCAAAAATCATGTGATTTTCAACTAAATTAATTGACTATTTAATAAATCAAAGGTCATGTGGAGCATCTGTTTTGGCAGTTCCTGGCTGAACTCCGGTCTAGTTTGTCATTCCATGCAGATGTCAGACATTTTTAACCATCATTAAACACCCAAAAGTGATCGGTCTGCAGTTTGAAACAGAGACATCTCTCCATCCCTCTTGTGCTAACAAGCCCATCTCTTTGTGCGCCGTGACCTCCCAGAATCCCTTCACGACAACAACAGATGGAATAGTTCATCTATGATGACTGACAGGCTGTAAACCACTGCAGCCAAAGCTATTGAGCTCAGATGACTAATGAACAACAGTGGAACGGATTAAACATCAAAATAATCAACCTGATCGATGGCTATCTGATGGCCACCACTTTGTCTAAAGGAGACAGAGAACGAATGGGAGGGAGTGACTAGAGCCAACAAATATCAGAAAAAACTTTTCTGTTTAGTGGAAGTTTGAGAAGAATCTTTGTAGTACATATTTCACCATTGATAAGCGATGTCTGTGCTTCTATACTGCCGGCAGAAAAGCACCAGTTTCCACTGGTTTAAAAGGAGTTTAATTAAAAAATCCCTAAGAAACACCTATAAACAAACAAAAAGCCCATTTACTGGTTGACACATTCAAAAATTGGCCTTTAAATTCTGTCAAGACTGCATTTTCAATGACATTTCCTAAACTGTTCACATAGATTATTCATTTCACATACCTTCAGGCTGTATTTATTTATATATATAAAATGCAATATACTGCATGACTCAACCCACTATCCATTATAATGAAGACGAACTCCATTCAAGGCCAGCAGAAATCAGTTCTCTGACCTCATATAAACCTATATGAAATTCATAAACAGACTCGGTTCAAACGAAGAAGGAAGTCAGGCCAGGAATCAGACATTTGACTTAAAAGCAAACCAACTTTGACACTGAACCTGATCAACAAGCCTCACCCCATCTCTTTCTTTCAGTAGACAGATATGTAGTGATTTCAGGTCGTTGTACAAAATCAACAAGAAAAAGCTGTATGTCCGTTCCTGCAGAAGGAGACATGGAAATAATAGTTGTTATAGTTTTGAAAAATCCACTACTTTATGTAGCATCATTTTCTAATTTTGTTTTCAATTTTAGTATGGTTAAAAACAAATATTTTTAATTTCTACTTTCAATTTGATATTTTTATTTTATTGTAATTTGTGTTAATACTAAGAACTTTGATGGACAGATTGGCACACTAAGAGCTAAGCATACAGTAGCCATGCTTCCATCACCCTGTTTTTATGTGCATTTTGAAGTATCGTATCAGAAAAGAGTGATGGAAACACCAAAGTTCGAGAAAAAAAATCCCTTCATTCGTAAAAAAAAGTTTTTACGCTCGCTTGAGGTGGATTTTGAAAAAAGTTAATGCGAATAATGGGATATGGAAACACAACAAATAAATTCCTCCATGCGCATCAAAAAAAAGTCATGTGACTTTATGCGATGAGACAGGATAACTTGACTAACCAGCGGACCGATCTCATTGCACAGCATCTTAAATGCTGTTTTGGTCATTTTGAAATGCCTGAGCAAAGTCTGTCAAAGCATTTCTATATAATTTCCTCCCTGAACTGTCTTACATGACTGTGTTCCCGAACAGCAGCATCCGCCTCTGAAAGCAATGACCGCATTTATTGTTTCGTCTGCTCGCTCTGAGGCGCAAGTCATTTATTATATATGAAAATTATTACATTCAGTGGCTTCTCCTACTTTTCTTATTGATATTTAGTGCCAGTTTAACAGGAAGTGATGATTTTGTCATCTTTGTCTCGTTGGATGGAAAACCGGTGTTTCATTTGTAAATGTTTTATGCGATATTCCAATTTTGCGCATAAGTTAAATTTGCAACTTTGGATGGAAACATAGCTAATGACAGCTAAGTTGGTAACAAGGCCACTTCAAGTGCAAATGAAACTATCCCAAAATCAAATGAAGGACTATTGCATTTGAACACTTTCCAAGGAGATTTTGGCTGCATTTCAATCTAATTTAAAAGGGATCTTCAGAACTCTTCGGTTCAGCTAACAGAAAGGTTTCCCTGTCGTTCACAGGCCAGTAAAGTGGCGGATGGGAAAGTTTAAGTCCTCTCAGCACCTTGCTGCCTCGTGTTGTCTTTGAAATGCTCATCAGTACTCAGGGAGCTGTCGCACACTTTTTTACAACATAGTCATTTTTAAAAGAACAATAAATTATTAATTCACAGTGTAGCACAGGTTCATAACAATGACAAGTAAATAGTGTATTAATGTTAGGAATAAACGATTTAGGCCAAACTATAGATATTGTGATGATAATAATTTTCATGTTATGGCTGATCCGCCAACATCGTCCATACCTGCTGAAAAATGTGTCGGTAAGATTTTATGTCATAATGTATCTTATGCTCACCAAGTTTGCGTTTATTTGATCGAAAATACAGTAAAAACTGTGACATTTTGAAATATTATTACCATTTGAAATAACCTGTGTTTGAATATATTTTAAAATATTATTTATTCCTGTGATAGCAAAGCTGAATTTTCAGCATCATTACTCCAGTCTTTAGTGTCACATGATCCTTCAGAAATCATTCTAATATGCTGATTTGCTGCTCAAGAAACATTTATCATTATTATCAATGTTAAAAACAGTTGTACTGCTTCATATTTTGTGGAAACCGTGATTTTCACGATTCTTTGATGAATAGAAAGTTTCCAAAAAAAAACATTTATTTGAAATATAAATATTTTGTAACATTATCAGTTTAAAGCATCCTTGCTGAATAAAAAATATTTTTTTATTTATTTAGCAAAACAGTAGATATAACAGTATTCTGCATGCCAAAAAAACTTTTTTGCATCAGTTGAATTCTATATTAATGCGCCAAGTTGTTTGGCAACTGCTGACAGTCTACAATTAGACTAATGAACTATACTACTTGGCAGAAGAAATGCTTATTCTAATTTATTATTTATAAACGTTGGGGGTATTACACTCATTTTTGGATGCGCTCACATCCACATCCAGCTGTCAAGAATAATACACACCAACGTCAAAATACTGCAACCTGCTGCTATCTTCCACAGCAGTGCCAAGCCGATAAAGATCAGCCTTAAACCAGCCATGACAATATCTACACGGGAAGCCCATGACACAAGCATCATTCAAAACAGCCAAGAGCAGAACGTGTCGCAGCCTTGGCCCAATTAAACAGCACAAGCCGCATTCCCACAGACACCACAAACTAATTTTTAAATCGCTGGCTCCTTGGGTCGGGGCGGGGGGGTGGTTGATCGATTCAGGTATAGATCAGTCCTGAGACCCTGACGGCAGCCACAGCGTTCAAATGGCTTTGGACAGCATGAGACGAGGCTGATTATACGAGACCTATGAGCATTTTTTGTCAGGACATTCATCCCAACAACAATCTTGGAAATGGTTCATGGTCCTGAGAAAAAGAGAGGTGAATCACCTGGAGGTAAACTCCCCTTTATTATTAGCGCAGTCACCCACACCTCGTTCACCCATTTCTCCTCACTAGAGCTCTGTGATGACAGCAACCGGTCCTACAAAAGCCCCATGGGGGATTGTGGATAATGAGAGAGTGCACTCAGTGTGACATTGAATGCCTGTGTGCCGTGGCGCCGCGGGCACACCTCCAGCTTAAACAAAAACTAAGCAGCCAGTCGTTCATGACAGATCTCAGAGCGTGTGGCCTGTAGATCAGTCATGCCTGTGGCTTCTTTATAATGGGCTTGATTATTGGCGTAATCCTGTCAAAGCAATGTCAATGACAACAGGAATAAAGTCTCATCCAAAATCGTACCGGAATATCATTAGACGTGACGAGTAGATCAGCGGCAAGAGCTGAAGTGTTACTCGGGCTTAAAGATCCATGAAAGATCAAATAAGTCCTCCACTTCTTCACAGGGTATCAATATAAAGGACTGGAAATTATTCATCGCTGAGGTTCAATGATCACACAGGAAACACTCAAAGGGAGTCCACGGGGTGATCTCTGGATGAACTATGGCGGGACGCTCTGCTGCTGATGCTTCCTTTGATATTTTGATGCTTCTGGTCTGGAGTTTCTCTTCTTGGAGTTTGATCTAAAAAGTGCAGTTTATACTCTGGATTTGAAAATAAGAAGCATTGGGAGGCTTCCATAAACCATAAATAACTAAAAAGGAAAGATTAATCAGTGATTGATTAAAAATTGTACACAATAAATTTGATAAATAAACTAAATATTTTATGTTACTTAAATACTACATAGATTGTTGTTACGTTATGCATCTTATTGAATGAAAAAGTAGTTTTTTACGCTGTCATTGTACACGTGTTTTTTGTTGTTTCCCTTCTCCCTTCTGTTTCTCTTAAAGGGGTCATTGGATGCCCATTTTCCACAAGTTGACATGATTCTTTAGGTCTTAATGAAAAGTCTATAACATACTTTGGTTAAAATTTCTCAATGGTAGCGTAAAAAACATCCTTTAGACCCTGTCAAAATCAGCTCTGTTTTCAGCACGTTGTTTTAGTCCATGTTGCTTTAAATGCTAATGAGCTCTGCTGACCCCGCCCCTCTCTTCTGTGGGATGACGAGCAGACTGTAAACTTTAGCCGCGAAACTGGCTAACTAGCACATTATTAGGAAAGGCGATTTGTAAAGATTCATAAAAAACCCTTATACTTCTCTGTAGATGAAGCTGGATCATGAATGATTCGCGCGAACTTAAACGCATTTAGGTCGATCGGGGATCGGCGCATTCCCTTCAAAAATGAACGTAACATTAATCCTCTGCATCTTCAGCGGCTCAGATGTCGGGAGTAAATGACGACTGCTGTGTTCATTATTACATCCAACAACAAAACATCTCAAATCGCTTAATCGGAGACATTCTTGTCTTCCCCTGCACCGGAGTCGACACAATGGCGGACAGCTCACAGCTTACTCAGGGCGGGTCTAAGGTAAGACGGCCTTGTCAATCAACTATCGTGGGAGGGGCCTGTGCAGAACTACATCATTCTGACAGGAATCTCAGAACAGCCTGGTTTGATAAAGGGGATTTTAAAATAGGGATAAAAAAATTAAAAACACTGGGTGGATTTTTATCATTATAGGGTGGATGTGTACACACACTTCCAACACACATTTATGTTCAAACAACAACAAAAGTGAATTTTGCATCCGATGACCCCTTTAACAGCACTTGTTAGTGCGCACAGGTGCATGTTGTTACGGTGGCGTCAGAGGTTCTGTAGAGCTGATGTAAAGTCGTCTGGAAGATCACTCGGGGAGTCTCCTCTCTCCCTGCTCAGTTGTTTACTTTGAATTTATGTTGTCAAACTATGTTGTACCTCCGATGTTACATCAAAGCTTGCTTGTTGTAATTGTGTACATGACCGTTAAACTACCTGTTTAATGTACGAGGGTGCCTTTTGTTTTCCTTCAGTTTTCTCTTGTTTTGAGGTTAGTTGGGAGGTAAGATAATGTGTTTTCTTTGTTGTTTATCTCATGCAGGAAAGAGGTTTAAACGACAGTTAGTTTGCTAATTTTGTTTATTATTTTGGCTCTTCCCTATCCTGAAGTTTATGTTGTTGTCTCCTAATAAATAAATTGTCGTTTTTGATACTTCTTGGTTTTGATGTTTTTGTTGTGAAAGGGGAAGATGAGACTCCGGGCACCCCGTAAAATAGGTGCTCTATCGTTATAGTAACCTCGCGTTGTTGTTTAAATTAATTGTTTGGGTCTGATAGGGAGCTGTGGTGGTGCAGCTGTGTCGGGCGTCATAACAAGTGTATATATACATAAATACACACAGACATACATATTCTTTCGCGAGTTTGGGGTCTGTAACATTTTTTTGCAAAAAAAATTCATACTTTTATTCACCAAGGACATAATCATTTGATTGAAAGTGACAGTAAAGATGATTCTAATTTCACAAACACACAAAAAAAATGCATGGTTTACACAATAATGTTAAGCAAAACAACTATTTTCAACATAATAAATATGATAATATTTATAATGATGATAATGAAAGAATAAGTTATTCATGTGCGAGGCACTAATTAACCAGCAACCCAAAAAAACAAACACGTACACAGAATGTGACAATGTTCCCATCTACTTAGGACTGCAAAATAAATTACTGTGGACTTTAGCCAACAGATTAAGTCTAATGAAATGTAACAAATATTTTAGAAAGGTAGTTTGTGTAATGTCTATTTAATTATTTACTCATCTGCTGCAATGATATCATGTCTTAAAGGCACAGTTCACCCAAAAATATATATACATAATTTTCTCACACTCAAGTTGTTTCAAACCTGCACGAGTTTCTTTCTTCTGTTGAACAAAAAACAAAATACGTTGAAGATTGCCGGTAGCCAAAAGTCCCCACTGCCTTCATGGGAAAAAATAAGTCAATGGGGACCAGAAACTTATGCAGGTTTGGAACAATTTGAGGGTGAGTAAATGATGACAGAATTTTAATTTTTGGCTGAACTAACCCTTTAAATGAACCTTTTTTTATTTACTACCTAATCAGCACTATCCATCAGTCGACCCTAGTATGTTTTCAAACTCGTGTGAACAATCAGGTGTGTCAAATATTGTATGAATCTCGATTCAGACCATACAGTCCATCACACTGGACATCATTCTCTCTGGCATTGATCGTCACACAATCTTCTCAATCAAATAAACCATGTCGCCTGAAGCCACAGGAGAAACAGCAGCATAGGGACTGTCATCCGCTGCTTATGCAGTTTACATCACAGCCAGACACTTACTGCCCCTATGTCACATTCATTAGCAGGAAAATCACATTTCAGCAAAGTTTCGGACTTGAGGAAGGAGAGGCGTTATTGTCCATACATTATTGTGTTTAAAACAAAATTGCCTCGTTTTAAGTGTTTTAGCTGGAAGACAGGAGGCTTGTAAATGCCTAATAAGGTCTATAAAAAGTGCACGTCAACAAAGAACAAGTGCAAATGGGATGCAAACTTCCCCTGAATGACAATCCAAGGTTTCATCACAGCAAACATTAATTTAAGAGCATCTTCCCACATAAAGCAAAAAAGAAAAGACAGCACATCATCTCAAGCCAAGTACCCCATTCATGACCCGATTTCTTGATGCCATTATGAGAGTTTAGCAAGTTAAATAAGCTACAAACTGGATTACAAGTGAGACAGCTTTAGGTGCGTACCACAGAGAAATATGAATTCATAAATATGTATGTTTTTCAAGTGATTTTTCAAAAGCTGAACGGAACCAATGAAGACATCAGCATATTAAATAAGTCTTCTATGCAAGATAAAATGGGCATCCCATTTAAAGCATTAGAAAAACACAAAGATGTGTGTAGGTGGCACATGCGGACCATAAGGATGTGGAGATGCATTTTAAAGTGGTCTGGCATTTACAGTAAATGTTATTTGGAACAACAAATGGACACAAACAGAGGTATTAAACATCTTTAACTATATTAAGATGCACAGAGCTTCATATATTTTATTTATTTATTGATCTATGATCGATTCATACACTACACAAAAATAAAAAACAATGAATTGCATTTACTTTGCTACGTAATTAAATTAAGGCTTTCTGGGCAAAATATTATTTGTTTGAACAGTCTGCACCATCATTCAATGTCTCTTTGACAAAGTCATTCTATTTTAACAAGAATTGGAAATATTTGTATATTATATTACTAATTTATTTTTCTTTTACATATTTTTAATGCATTTCAAACAATGGCTGTTATAGTTTTATATTTATTTTATTTTGTATTATTTATTAGATTTTATGTAATTATATAACGTTATGTTCTTTTTATATAATGAACTCAAAAATATATTGTCAAAGAACTGACAACAAAAATTATACATATAGTCCCACCACAAACGCATTACAGAAACCTCCACTTGAAAAAAATAGAACAGATTGCACAAAATGTTCACAAATTGTGTTGCAGTAGCTCTTTTAATGAACTAAACTGAACAAGCAGCAAAAAATCAATTTTCTATTAATCTTATTATTATAAAGATTTTAATTTAATTGAAAGCAAACACAATCAATCATGTTCACATGGTCATTAAGTTTATAAAAATGCATTTACACTGAAATTGAATGCAAGCCTATAATTGCTATAATCTAAATATACATTTCAGATTTTGTAATGTACATCATTTACATCCTTTACGGCCACATCAGGAGAGATTGAGCAAAACTCACCTTAACGGTTTGGTCCAGGGATGCGGTGGCAACACGGGCTTGTGGTCCCATCAGGCCACAGTGGATGTCGGTGATGGGGAGGGAGTGGCGAGAAAGAATGTGAAGCGGTTCTGGTATGCGGGATGAATCCAACTGAACAACGCTGAAACACAATACACAATTTTTCATTACCTCGCTGTTATGAAATTCTTATTATATACATTACGCTCAGGACAACAATAATTAATCATGAGTGCCATCAATTCTACCACATATTATTTGTGTGATGATGAATTAATTAAAAATTTATGAAATGTGAAATATTAAAATATAATACAGTGGGTGTACGTGAAATATTAAGATTGATATTCAATTACTCTCTATACAAGAATCAATGGCAAGCTTGTGCCGTGACCTTGAAAGAACAAGTTTAAAAGAAGATTCAATCAGAGATTCAATACACACCATGGTCATTAAGTTTATAAAAATGCATTTACACTGAAATTGAATGCAAGCCTATAATTGCTATAATCTAAATATACATTTCAGATTTTGTAATGTACATCATTTACATCCTTTACGGCCACATCAGGAGAGATTGAGCAAAACTCACCTTAACGGTTTGGTCCAGGGATGCGGTGGCAACACGGGCTTGTGGTCCCATCAGGCCACAGTGGATGTCGGTGATGGGGAGGGAGTGGCGAGAAAGAATGTGAAGCGGTTCTGGTATGCGGGATGAATCCAACTGAACAACGCTGAAACACAATACACAATTTTTCATTACCTCGCTGTTATGAAATTCTTATTATAAACGTTACGCTCAGGACAACAATAATTAATCATGAGTGCCATCAATTCTACCACATATTATTTGTGTGATGATGAATTAATAAAAAATTGATGAAATGTGAAATATTAAAATATAATACAGTGGGTGTATGTGAAATATTAAGATTGATATTCAATTACTCTCTATACAAGAATCAATGGCAAGCTTGTGCCGTGACCTTGAAAGAACAAGTTTAAAAGAAGATTCAATCAGAGATTCAATATACACACACACACACATACATATATATATATATATATATACTGGGGTTTTTTTACATCTGGAAAAATTTCTAACTAGTCATTAAGAAGAAATGTGAATGATTTACTGTAAAATGCAATGAAAGTTAATGGCATAACAGCAATGATTATTTTTAATAAATTATTCACAAATCATATTTTGTATTATGTAACAATTCAAAATTAGTTCCATATATTGGATTATTAGACACATGAAAATAGTCCACATTGAGAAGAAAAAAGCAGCAAAAATATCATCAAATCAGTATGAAATATTGACGACACTGATGTTTATTGGTCATTGTTCATTTCTTTAGTTTTTCTTGGATGATGTACATAATGATATATAACTTCTTGTGTCTCATATACATCTCTTGCTCTCTGCTCCTGACAAGCACTATTCTTGCAAATAATGTTTTAATGAAATTCATTATTCATGCTGCAACTAAAACGCATAAGCAATAACATTTGGGTGACATTTTAAGGTTTATAACTTTTATGTTTTTAATTAAAATTAAAAGTATCATTTATTCATTTAGGAAAACTTGCAAATGTCTCTCTTTAACAACTCATATACGTCATATATGTTTAATCAGCCAGCATGTTAATTAGAGATCAGTGCTGATTTTAATACTGATTTTTGCTTCTTTTTTTCTTCTCAATATTGATTATTTTAAGTGTCTAATAATCCAATATTATGTACATAATACATGGAAATAATTTATTCAAACATGCAATCGAAATGATCGCATGTTTATTTTCATCTTTGATTTCACTTCATTTGCCATATCCCTTTATTGTGCCAAAACATGTTCAGTTTACTTGAAGAAATGTTGGAAATCGATTGCACATATTTTTACGTCTACATTGCTTAAAATGGAAGACTAAGTCCATGTTGAGAATAACAGCATTATGGATGTTTGCAATACAAAATGTAACAAAGTTAAATCATTAACACAGTAATCTTACTATCAAATATTAATATTAGTAAACATTCTAGAATATATTGAACTGAAATGTACATGTTAAACTTGATATTTATTACTTAATTTATTCAGGAGGAGTCCGTTTTCTTCTTTTTAAGTGGATTACTTAAATTTTCTCCTTAAGTTTGCTTAAAAATAAGGCAACTGGTTTCCAAACATTTTCTTCAGTACACTGAACCTGTTAGAAATTACAGTTTAGAGTCACACTGCTAATGACTGTTGAAAATAAAGCTGCATGCATCCGGCTAAACGATCAGCTTAAAGAAAAAGAGGATGGAATGAGAGAGATGCAGAGAAGAGAAGGAGAGCCAGATGGAAACACAAGGACAGATAAAGTGAGATGAGACCGAATTGAACTCCATACTGTGAGCACCGCTGGGTGAGCTCAGGGGCCGACCCGTCTTGAACAACATCTGTGATGCACATCTGTGTTTTTATGTCTGACAGAGTGAGGATGAATCCTGATTTGTACTCAATTTTACATTGGCATTAATTGAGTTTCACGGTTCTGATTGAGCGCTCATGTCTCGCCTTCTGTCCACTGTTCACTTCTGCCGTTTTCATGCGAGTTATCATGGCAGTCTAAAGTTCTTGAAACTTCTGGATTCACAAAATATTTTTTATTTTATATTACCGTATTTTATACGGTTTTATTTAAGCTTTTATTTTAATTTTTCTAGCTTTTAATTTTTATCTAGTTTTATGCTTTCGGTTCTAATGGAAATCTAGTCGATCTAAACAGTGATTGTGCATTAACAGCTGCCAACCATGTCAGTAAGCAAACCAGTGATCAGAACTTATTTACCCAGTGCATTTTTTATTTGGTCGCACATGCGCACCACTTATGTGCATCCCTGGATATAATGGTCATTACAAAATTACTAAAAAGCATTGTGAGATGACAAATTTTTTTATATCTTTAGCTTTAATTTCTTTTTATTTTAATTTTAGTATTTTTCAAGGCAACAATTTTCTTTTTTCATCTGATATTTATATAAAAATTTTAGTTCAGCTTTATTTAAATTAATGAAAACTATTTTTTAGTTTTAGTAAATAGTAACATCACCTGAATGATATTTTACAACCTAAACTAGCCATGCTGTGTCATAAAAATCAATTAGAAATTCATAATCATAAAAATTATTTGATAGTTTAAAAGACATTTTAGTCAATCTATTTTTATTTTTTTAGTTTTTAGTACGTCAACTTATTTTATTTCAGTTGTTTGCCAAGGCAACAATTTTCGTTGTTCATCTGATATTTATATTTTATCTTTATTTAAATTAATGCAAACTATTTTTAGTCTCAGTTTTAGATAACATTAATATCACTGAACAACATTTTACACCCTAAAATAACCTTGCTGTGTCATCAAAATCTCAAATAATTTGCTAGTTCAGTAGGCATGACTAGACATAACAAAAGATTGTCAAACTACTTAAATTCTTGAAGAAAAACGTATTAAATCTCTTTTAATAAGAGTTTTTTTTTTCCCAGGAAAGTTACCTTTTTTTAATTTAAATCCCTTAAAAATATAGAAAAGTGAACTTTAAATCAGAAATAAAAACACGCTCATCACACAAAAAGTGTATTCATGTGTATTCTGTGTGCATGAATTGCATTTAAAAGTATTTTTAAATATATAATAAATAGATTAGACAAAAAATTAGCATTATTAACCCATTATAGACCTCCCTGCTCTACACTGATAAAGGTTCCCGAGAAAAGTGACATTTATTGCAGACTTGAGCATATTCTGTCATCATGGGCAAGTTCAGAAGCATTTTATGCATTTCTGGGCCCTGAAATGCCATCTAGATCACTATAGCTCACTATATAGGTGAAACGGAGGGCAGTGAACTCACACGTCTGTGTGTGATTTCTGAAGTCCAGACCTCTCAGCAGCATGTGAGGGTCAGGGAATGTTGATTATGGTGATGGCTGAGAGGTTATTCTGTCGAGCGATACAGATACAGAATAATAGATGCTTCTCCTTTCAAAACTCAGAGACAGACGCTGAATTATTCATCCTGGTTTGATGGCTGCACGGCTCTCTCCTGCCTCCTTTCATATATTGCAGCCCATGGGCCTGGTTTACCTTAACTAATGCCATCAAACAAACATAACTGCGAGACATCGCTGGTCTTCTCCTTCAACCTTCAGTTCAAAACCAGCTTTTACGTCAGTAAAATACAGCAGGAAGCCTCAAACTGCAAGTCTTCAAAAACACACCTCAAGTTTGGGCATCTCTCATAATTGATAATGCTCAGACAGCCTTGAGGTGGATGTCTTTGCTCATCAGTCTCACCTCTACGGCTTCAAAGTACGTTATTTCAGATCAGTAACAATAACAGCACAGCCCAATAGAGACGGACAGATTGGCTGAACACAAACAGCTTGGAAGCCGAATTGAAGCAATGTATCTGAAAGCAGTGAAATACACCTGAGGTTAAAGAATAGAGAGCTGCAGTTTTTTTTAAATTGAAAGACATTTTTCACATGTTTTATATCTTAATTACTCTGGTTGAGATGTTCTTAAAGCCATCTTGAAACAAAGTGGAGATGTAAGGTTGTTTATCTAGATTTATTTCACCATCTGCACCAGCTGGAAAACATTGAAAACACTCACAGCTCTATCTACTGGCCATAACATGGAAGCAGCCCTGTTTCAGAAAGCCTGAGAAGGACATGTCCAAGTCATTTCACCTCAAAAATCTAAATAAAACAAGAATAAAAGAAAAATAAGCTTATTTCTGGAACATTGTGATTTTCTTTTTTTTGCATTGTGACAGCATTGTAAGAAAAAAAAAAAAAAAACATTAATTACACCAGACAAGTATTTGTTGTACTATATTTAAGTCATGTTAAAATAAATATAAAAAAATTAATATTTTTTTTTAAAAATACAATTAATTTTAATAATACATTAAAAAAATTTTAATTACATTTTTTAAAAATTATCATGTCAGGACAGGATGATTTTCATTAATGTATTGCAAACACAAGTAAAACAAACACACATTACAAAAATGATTCTGACACAATGCAAAAAAAAAAGTGTACCTTTTTATTTTAAAGGGGTAGCTTCATCACTGTGTCTGTCACACGACTCTGTTCCACTTTCGGGCTCTGTCTTTACATTTATTTTGAAAGATGAAGCTCGCGATTATGGTAAGGGGAGTTACATTTCCGATGAGTGCTTGCGGTGTTCGGCCAATCACAATGCACTGGGTCAGCTGGCCAATCAGAGCAGACTGCGCTTGTCGGAAGGAGGGACTTTGTAGAAAACGAAGCGTTTGAGAGAGGCGGGGCATAGAGGACCTACAATAATGAACAGTATTTGAAAAATAATGTGTTTTTTGAACATTAAAGCATGTCAACATGTTCTGTTACACCAAATACACAAAAAAATATTTTATATTTTATTGACCAGGTTTTCACTTCACTAATTAATTTTAAATGCTCCTGCAGTAATGAGATTTTTTTTCATTATATTCACTTTTCTAAATTAATGAAATTGTAAAAACTGCAATATAGGAAATATCAGTTTACATTTCCATACATGGTAATTGTAATAATCCAGTGAGATTGAATGAATAAATGGAACAATTATTCATTGTGTTGTTAATATTCTAGTCTCATCTCTTAGATGGAATTCTACTACACTCTCCTGCCAAACACTAAATATGAGAAGTCGATCAGCAATTTAACAATGTCACCTTTAAAACTATTTTTTCATATACTGTTCATTATTAATTCATAAATATTATTACTTTTTTTTTTTGTCGCACCATATAACATTTTATAACCTGAGACTTCATTCTTACTTCAGTCCTGAATACTATAAATCAACTATCACTATCATAAAATAATAGTGATAGGTTTTAAGTCAGAAAATCAATCACATGATCCTCATAGAAGTGCATGCACTTTGAATGTATTTCTTAATGAGTTAACTGAATGAGAATTATGTCAAAACACAGAAAAACAGTGCAATATTTCTTGATGCCCAAAACCCATCTCCTCACTTACCTCCCACAGGTATATAGCTTCAGCAATGCCTGCCAGTACACAGAGACCATCAGGAGACGCACAGAGACACGTAACGATCCCAGGACACACAATCTTCTGCTGCAGCTGGTCCTGAAAGGTGGTCATGTGCAGAATTAAAAGGTTATTCAGGTGCTCTCACAACAGGGTCCATCTGGAACTCACAAGCAGTGACAGCCATTAAACGTACTTAGATTTGAATTTTAAATACTGAAGGAAAACAGAGTAATATTTTAGTTACATTTGAGCAGGGCCTTTCTAGGCATAGGCGAGCTAGGCTTGTTAAAGGATCAGCGTGTCATGTAATATTCCCATATAAACTTTAACATCCAATTAAAAAATATTTGTACAGTAGAATTCGCTAATTCATGAGATCAATACATCCTTTATTAGACCTCTTTGTCGAGTTAAATGCATCCTTACGGAGGTGTCAAAATGCTGAATCAATTCATTCACTTCCAACAGCGCTTAATGGGAGCAGCGTCATAGAGGGCAGAGCATCACATTATTTAAAGGCGACGTTAACACGTAGTAAATGATTAAGTAGCTGCATTGGTTACTTTTATGTCACTGATAAAGCTTTTATATGTAGTTTGGGGTAACAAATGGGTTTTATAGGTTTGACTGAAATAATAATGCAATAACTGACACTTTAAATCAATGTTTCAAGAAACAACAACAAAAAAATTGAACAAAAAACATAAACACAAAAAAGTAGCCATCCTGGAATGGCCTACAGCATAATGCTTATTAAAATATGAAAATCTGGACTTTATATTTCCAGTGACGACTGCAATATTTCTCCGCTGATATTTGTATTTTAGTATGTAACAAATATTATAGTTTAGATAACTTTTTTTTCAGTTTCGAGCTTCTTTGCTTTAATTTAAATACTACTACTACGATGTGACATTTTAAAAAGTATACAAAAATTATTTTTAAAGTTTCCGCTCTCATATCTTGACATGTCCACTGTCCATTAACACTCATCTTTTAATTAAACTGAAGAACACTTTTTCTGAACAATTCTATTATTTATTACTTATTTCTTGAGTGTAACATCAGTGATGTTTATTTTCAGTATGAACTAAGGTTAGATACAGCAGCTCTACACACCTTTCTTTGGATCTCCCACACGTTGATGAAGTTCTTGCCGAGTTGAGCTCCTAATATGTATTCTCCGTTCAGGACTGTTAAAGACCGGGAAGAGGTGTTGCCCCCGCGATAAGACAAGAACTCTGACCCGGAATGAGGGTCGAAAACCGCGCAGTTAAACAGCTGACCCGCTGAATCTGCACACAGAACTACCTCCACGGGCGCCGACATGTTGGATTCACAAAGCGCGATTATTTTGGAAGGCGACGAGGGGCGGGTCTGTGCAACGTCATTTCCGATGAAGAAAGGGACTCTGGGAATTGCTGTTTTACGCTGTCGAACGTGTTTGTTTCGTCTTTTGTGTATGTTACAGTTTTTCTGAATTGCTAAAACACATTTCTTGAAACCATCACTCATTTTCTCAAAACCTTAAACACAGATACTCAAACTAAATTCACGAAACCTCATCTCAAAATCAAACAATCACTGCAAAACCATTTCACTTGCACTCAAAATCAAACTGTGCTCTCAGATCACACACACACACACACAAGTCAATAAAATAAACACTACAGAGCATTCATTAGACACTATGGAGAACACAGCATCCAGAACATTACAGAAAAAAAGTAGGCTATATTGTATTGAGTACACTGTAAAAAATAAGTGTAATTTTAACTGTAAAATTTTGTAAAAACGCTACGGAAAAAAACTGTTAATAGGTTAACAGTAAGTTCCCGTACTATATACAGGGGGAAACTGTAAAATATCTAACCAGACATTTCATGTAATTGTACAGTAAAATTCTGTTCATTTTACAGTTTTTAGAAGTAAAAATAACTGTATAATTTACAGTCAAAAACTGTAAACTGATATTCCCAGAATTCCCTGCATGACACTCTTTTGTTTAAATATTCATGTTTTTTAATAGTTTTTGTTATTAGTTATGTATATTTGGGCTTTATGTTACATCTTCTGTTGTTTAATGAAAGTTGAATGCATTATTTAAGTATCATGTGTGTTACCATGATGGTGTTTTGTGTTTGCATGAATGTGCACCTTCTATATATTAGTATATACTTCTGCTTGTGGCGAAGCTACTTGTGATGAGCTTTGATTCTTCATGTGGCTTTCTCTTTTACCACCTGCATTATTATGGTGGTTGTCAGTATGTTAAAGGTACAAAACAGATTTTAATAGCAGTGTGCATTGTTGAATTTACTGGTTTACATTCAAATCTTCTTGTTTGTAAATTACAGTTGTATACTGTAAAATTAGTTTTTTTTGGCCGTAAATGTGTTTACAGTTTTTCTGTATTTTTTACAAAATTATTCTGGCAACCACAGCTGCCAAAAGTATTTTGTAAAATAAAATAATTATTTTAAATATATAAATAAAATAAAATACACAATTTTTTTTACAGTGTAAACAATTTTGCAATTCTGTAAAAAAGTACACACTCTAAAAAATGCTGGGTTAAATACAACCCAGTGCTGGGTAAAATAGGGACAAACCCAGCAATTGGTTGTTTTGAACCAGCGGTTGGGTTACTACCCAGAAGGTTGGATTAAACATTTAATTAAACCGCTGGGTCAAAACAGCCCAATTGCTGGGTTTGTCCCTATTTTACCCAGCACTGGGTTGTATTTAACCCAGCATTTTTTAGAGTGCAGTAATTGCAACTGATTAAGGTGAATATATTGTATAGGCCTACTGTATGTACTGCAAGAATAGTATTGTGCTGAATACTGAATAGTACTGAATGTTTGTATATATTCAGCACTTGGATACTGCAAAAATACTGCAGTCCAACTGCAAAGGCCAAAAAGGTCAAATAAAACACTAAATGAATAGCATGTTACAGTACACTCAAACACTGTAAGTTGTGAAATTGTAAAATCAGGGTCAATGAGAGATTAATTCTGTCTCAGCATCATGTCTGAGTCCAGCCTGAGGACTTTGTCCACACATCACAAGTAATGTTGTCTTTTTTGCTAGACAAAGAGAAAAACCCTCTGGTCTGACAGATCCAGCCTTGATAACACTCTCTGAGCCTTACTCTTTCTCTCCTCATCCTCCACTTCTTTCATGTACTCTTCCTCCTCTTCTTCTCAGATTGTTTCCATCTATTGTTCGTATCGTCATTCAGTCACCTGTGCCACTTGTGCACTCTGAGCTGGCTCATATTTTGTACAGTTGGTTTGATCACATCATTAGAAACAAGTGTGAACAATTTTGAATCGTTGTGTGTAAACGATGACAACTGTGCTTTAGTTGTGTTTAACTTTTGCCGCTTGTGTTTAGCATTTTGGAGCTCAAATGCATCACATAAGTGTTAAAGTGAATGAGAATGTGTTTAAAGTTTTGCAAAAAGAGTGCATGAGATTTGCAAATAGAGCCTAACTGCCCTGGATGTGTCTTAGGTTTAACAGAAGGAGTGCTTTATTCGGCAGATTGGTTTAAGCTAGTGAGAATTTGGTTCAGAGATTGGGGTTTAGTGTTTTAGCAATTCAGAAAAACTGTATATATATTTTCACCAAACTTAGGTGTGATTTATTTTGTTTGTTTGTGTGTGTGTGTGTGTGTGTGTGTGTGTGTGTGTGTGTGTGTGCGTTTTTGTGACAAATGAGGACATAAATTTGTATAATGACAAAGGTATGACATAGGCATTACAAGGAGAAGGTGACTTTTCAGGACATTACCCCATGTCCCCACTTTTCAAAACGCTTATAAATCACACAGAATGGAGTGTATTGAACATCTGAAATAGCACAAAGTTTCCTGTGAGGGGTAGGTTTAGGGGTAGGGTTGGTGTAGGGCAATAGAATATATGGTCTGTACAGTATAAAAACCATTATGCCTATGGAATGTCCCCACAAGAAATGTGTTTTAGCCATTCAGAAAAACTGTAATAGGAGAAGACTGAAGCACAGTAGTCATAGTTATAATTTACATGGGAGTGGGTCACCCCCTCACGGTGGCCGACATGTTGAGATCACATGACCAGTCAAATAGGCTATTACTTTATTTCAGTATCATACTAAATTAATAAATAAATACAGGATATGCTTAAAAACATGTATCTTTCGTGAAAAAAGGTCAAGTTGTTTAATTTCTCATTTTAATCACATTTGAGTGATAAGTTACCGTCATTTTATGGTTGAATTTAAATGTAAATCATAGTATATACCTTTTATTGGTGTGTGTGCGTGCGTGCGTGAGTGTGTGAGTGTGTGTGCGTGCGTGTGTGTGTGAGTGTGTCTTACTTGTTTCCTTTCTCTTAGTATCGTTCTGGGAACTCTTTCAACATATTATTGTTAAAAAGGCTGACACAGTAGTGATGGAAAGGTTACACACATTAAGGCTGTCTTTTATCAAGTCAAAATTAGAGAGTCAACATTTGAACTTTATTCAAAAATAGCTTTCAAAAGGATTTCATGAATTTCTTTTAAAAAAAGAAAAAAAAGAAGAGACAGTGGTAAAACAGTGCGATCAAATCTCTGAATAGCTCTTAACATTAATATATCATTGGCATATTAGCCTGGTTACTCCAAACAAAAATAAATACAATTCAGATGCATCTAGACCCTAAAATCCATATATTTTTCCCAAATAAAAACAAACAAAAAAATTACAACCAATGAAGTACAGCATATGTTTGTTGAATAAGGTGAAAAATTCTCCATTGCTCCCAACTGTGCCTCCAAAAATGCCTTCATTAACTACATGTGATCATAAATTTGGCATCAGCACTTCCAAATGAAGATTTAAATGTGCTTTAAGTCCAAGGTTATAAGTGCACCTGAGCGGTGTCCTCAGAACAGTGTTGCACCGAAACATGTACCCAAATACTCCATCATCCAGCCTTCCTCTCGTCTCTGAGAATAAACCAGAGTCTCATTAGCACACAGGATACTGATTCATTATCAACACCGACACAACAGAGACTGTAATCAGCTTGAATACTCTAAATATGATTCACTTAAACACAAAATGCACTTACATGGTACCAAAAGCAGACTAAGGCAAACGATCATGGCCAGTGTAACACTACTCGTGGTGATCCCTTGGGCTCCGCTGTCATCGAGTTCAACATGATATTCATGTTTATGCTGGTCCACATCTTTGCACTTTGTGCTGTGGTGAAGTGACAGGAATCTCATATCATTTCAGCAACAAAATGTGATATTTAAATTCATCAGCAACCATAAACATAATGCAATGTACAGTTTTGCAGGATATATTCACATTGCAATGCTTTATAAACTAATTTAGGCATTAGACGAATGCTTGAATAAAACAAGAACTAGAGTTGGAAATAGAGTTGGAAGTGGTGGAAGAGATGCTGAAAGACTTACAGTTGCTTCTGTAAATATTGCTTGGTGGTCTCGCAGGCCTGTTTCTGTTTCTCTGCGGCAGTTTGGAGCTGTTTAGAAGCAAGGTGTAGAGCCTCACAAGATGCCAACTCCTGAGCCTTCAGAGTCAAATTGTGCTCCAGGGCTTCAATATGGTCTGAAACAATAATGAAAAACTCTCCTCAGACAATACAACTCGTAACGTTTTGTCAAATCTTTTTCTATGTAATGCCAATAGTATGTAGCCCCTCACAATGTTCCTCTTCAAACACTCTTAACAATATGCCAAACATTGTTTGAGGAAAAAGTCCATTGGCTTATAAGGCAATGTCTAGGCACGGCTTAACTTATCAGTTTGTTGCTTAAAGGACCTCAGTGATGTCAGAGCACTATTTTGAGTCGTAGCTGGTAGCTTACTGGTGTTGTTCGCTTGCTGCTTTGTCTCAAATTCGACACTGGTGTTAAAATATGGTCTTGGTGCAAAACGTTTTTTGAAAGTTTTGTGAAAAGGCTTTTTCAAAGCTTGCTAGCTGTTTTCATATAACCGTATTAAAAGGGCAGAGCGTGGCGATTTTAATCAGTGTTTGCTACAGTGTCTTTCGCTCTTGTATTCCCTCTTATTTTCATCTCTCATGCATTCAGGAGTCATTTCCTGCAGTTGTTTAGTGAGCCAGGAAATCCATTGCAAATTAAACAATAATCTGGCTTTGAAATGTTCAATATAAATTTGGATAAACAGTACTGCTCCCTGCTGGAAAAAACAACAACAATGACTTTAGGTGGTTTTATAGTCTTAACAGGTTGGTTTGAGTTGGTCTTAGCTGGTTTAAGATGGTGTTTGTTGGTTTGAGATGGTCTTAAAAGGGTCATATGATGCCATTTCAATTTTTCTTTTCTCTTTGGAGTGTTACAAGCTCTTGGTGCATAAAGAAGATATGTAAAGATGCAAAGACTAAAGTCTCAAATCCAAAGAGATATTCTTAATAAAAGTTAAGAGTCAGTCACAGGTTCGTCGAAATCGCCGGCCGTGCCGTTCTCAAGCCCACCCGCCTCTGCTCA
Organism: Sinocyclocheilus grahami; assembly: GCF_001515645.1. NCBI lineage: Eukaryota > Metazoa > Chordata > Actinopteri > Cypriniformes > Cyprinidae > Sinocyclocheilus > Sinocyclocheilus grahami. The sequence continues at coordinate 470,669 of NW_015505514.1, read as the reverse complement.
CTCTAACCTTCCCGCCGTTCCTCACGCTAGCCCCCGGCCTCTGCTCACTGTAGGCCGCGGTGTGACGCTGTTTCATTGACTTTGTTAGGTCTTCCAAAAATGGACACGACTAGAAATCAGTGGTTAAGTTGTATTTACAACACTGTTCCAGAACAGTTCAACCAAAATATTCGAATGTGTGCAGCACATTTTATGGAAAACTGTTTCCTGATCCTGGTAGGTTAGCCTACAATGCCGGCTGTTCTGACTCAAAGACTGTAAGTACGTCTTTTATATTTAAAGAGTTTTTATATTTTATATATTTAAAGTGAGTTTTTTGGGCAGTGTAGAGTAGTGCTTGTTGTTTGTAATTTCTCCGATCACAAATGCAGACATGGTTTTATGTTTTATGTTTAGGTTTTATGTCGCGTTGCATCGCGCCGCGTAAAAAGACAGTATAAGTCATTGTAATCCATAATTATGTCCCCACTGGATGCAGCGAATGCCTCATTTATAATAGGTTTCCATGTTTTTGAATCATCGCTCCGGCCGGACAGGGCATCATCACAATATGGTAGGGGCGTAACATTTCCGTCTCACGTTTGAGGTATTCGGCCAATCACAACGCACTGGATAGCTGGCCAATCACAGCATACCTCGCTTTTTCAGACCGATGAGCTTTGTAAAAATCGACACGTTTCAGAAAAGCAGAGACTAGAGGAGAAACAATAATGTACAGTATGTTGAAAATTATGTGTTTTTGGAACCTTAAACTGCATAAACACATTTCATTACACCAAATACACAAAATACTGTTCTTTTTAGCAACATCATATGACCCCTTTAAGTAGTTTAAGATGGTCTCCCATCTGGCAAAGGTGACTTTAACTGTTCTAGATGGTCTCCAGCTTAATTTAAAAGGGTTTGTCAGCCTTAAGCTGGTCAATGGTTTCCCATATCTGACCAACTGGTATTTAACTGGTCTAGATGGTCTCTAACCAGGTCAGTCTGGTTGTAGATGATGCTGAAAACCAATCAACAAATCAGTCCAGCCAGGCTGGGAAACCAGTTAAGTCCAGCAAACTAGCTTAAGGCAGAATTTTTTTTATTTAATTTTTTTTTTAGATGAGTTAGGCAGTTATATTACACGTAATAATAAAAATCCTTTAAATTATGTTATCCGGATACAATTTTAGAATACATACACACTACCATTTGGGGCCCGTAATTGTTTTTTAAAGAACGTAATATTTTTATTCAGCAAGGATGCATTAAATTAATCAAATTAATGATTTCAAATAAATGCTCTTCTTATGAACTTTTTATTCATCGAAGAATTTGAAAAATGTATCCACAATGTTTCCACAAAAACATTAAGCAGTGCAACTGTTTTCAACACTGATAATAATAAGAAACGTTTTATGAGCAGCAAATCAGCACATCGGAATGATTTCTGAAGGATCATGTGACGCTGAAGACTGGAGACATGATGCTGAAAATTCAGCTTTGCATCACAGGAATAAATTACATTTTAAAATCTGTTCAAATTGGTATTTTAAATTATAATAAAATTTCACAATATTGTTGTTTTACCTGGTTTTTAATCAAACAAATGCAGTCTTCTTTCAAAAACATAAAAATTCTAAACTTTTGAACAGCAGTGTCATTTTTACTTGTATTGAATTTGACCACCTTTTCTGTGAATATAATACATAAATGCATATATATATAAACAAGGCAAAGAAATCTGACCAAAAATAGAAGATTTTTATAGGAAAAATAACCGCTAGTTACGGTGCTTCATGTTATTACAACAGCCACTGTAGAGAATTCCATGTCACAAACAAGCCTTTCCTATTTGCTGTCTCTTTCGAGTTTCTATGGTTACATGGGAAAATGCATCTAAGAATATCGTCAGAGAGAGAGAGCACTCTTTCATGGCTGCTCTGAAGAGAGGAAAAACTCTGACGTGAATTTTCCTACCTTTCTGCAGGCTGATTTCAGCAGTGAGGTTTTCCTCAATGAGCTTGTGTTCTTCGATTTTGCTGTCCAAAATAGTGATGTTTCCATTCAGAATGGCCTGTGGAGAGAGACAGAATGTCAATTAAACTCAAGTTAATAACCGGGGTGAGGTTCGGCTGTGGATGTTCGCACTAAGAATTTAAGGTGTGGCTGTCAGATCTCACGGGCGTGTGAGTGAACACCGCCACCTCCAAAGGTCAAAAACGGCATTACTGAAAGAGCGTGTTTCAGTTTCCATTCCTCTGTGCTGGGGAGTGTCCTGGCAGGGGCCTCAGATCTACCTCTGCTAGGTCTTATTCTGAGCGGTTTTAACTGGAGCAACTCAGTGTTTCCTGAACTTTTGCCAGGCACAGACTGTCCATGCCCAGTTGAGTCACATGAACACACACATACAGCAGCTTTGAGGAGGATTGACTCTATTTATCTCTATAGAGATCATATCTGTCACTTGCTTACACTTTATAAAGGTAGACAGGCTGGTATGTATATACTGAATCTCCAAAGACTTCATATAACGGCTCAAGCGTCCTCTACTGGTTAATGAGCAGCAGATCAGAGCTGGTTCGAGTTAGAATGGACCTTCGAAATTCTGCTACCCAGTGTTTCCTGCGAGTGATGAGTCATCAGTTGAGGGGTGATTACATAATCCTGAAGGGTGGCGGCTGTTTCCATGGGCCGTGGCCCCCTTCTATTGAATTCCTGCGTTTGAATTATGAACTCTTGCAAGATTCTGGTGCATTGTGAAAAAGATTTTGTCAGACTTGGGAAGATTAAAAGCATCTGTCGTTTTTGCACAGTTCTGGGGTGGAAGATTTTTCATTGTTGCATCCATCCATCCATTTTCCAAACCATTTCATTTCAATAAATAAAACTTAATCATTTTATAATACACTAAAGGTAGAGTTTTAACCTTAGAAAGCCTACTGTTCTAAAATTTCTAAGGCCCCTTCAAATTTAGCTGAAAAACCTGTTGTACACAATTTATATATGCGTAACACTGATATACAATAGAAATGTCAAGAATTTACAGAAATGTCCTGTAGTGTGACATATAGCCTATAAATGATACAACTATCAACCAACAATAACACTATTTCTAATTCTTGTGTAATTACTATACTTGTAACGAGATCATTTTAATTTTGAGACTACATTGAGAAGCCATCTGTACTTTTAAAAATGAATTTCTCACACAACAGGAGCATATAAAGCTGAACGTATAAAAGCTAGCATATTGTTGATGTTAAATGATCCGGGTTTAATTACATTTTATGTTAACGACGACTGATGATGATGATGATGGGTGATATGTTGACGGTAACAAGGTCGCGCTTGTTTGCAGCTGAGAGATAAACACGCACTCTTTTTGTGGTCAGACTCTTCTGGTACTAAAGAACATGCCACCTTTCCTTTAGAAAAGCAAAATAATATGGCAACACTTTATTATTGTTATGCTTTTAAGAAAAGCATAATAATCTGGTAATACTTTATTTTAAGGACCAATTATAACTCTTAACTAGTATGTCTATTAATAGCATATTGGCTGTTTATTACCTAGTATAAAGCACATATTGTTACGGAGTGACAGAGACGTGAGGTGTGCGGATTCATTTGCAAAGCTTTATTAGAAGACATGGTCACAAACAGGCAGGGTCGAACACCAGCAAACAGATATGGCACAGGCAAGACACAAGAGTAATCCGTTAAACAGGCGTGGGTCGATCGATGGCGAACGTAATCCAAAGGGCTTGACAAGAGGGGTAATCCGAGGAACACGAGCAATAGTCCAGGCAAGGTGCAAACATAATCCAAAAGACAAGACGAAAGGGTAATCCAAAATAATTTGAGAATTCGAACATGGGAAAGCAGGCAAGGCAAGACTATGACAATGACTAGACTATGAAAACTAGAGCAGGCTCCGTAAAGAATCAGCTAGGGTAGCGATATGCGCTTACAATACTCTGAGGTTTGAGAAGGATCTGAGTGGGTGTAATATAGTGTGTGTGTGATTGGTTACAGCTGTGTGCAACCAGTGCAATGGATGATGGGAAATGTAGTCCGGGATGACATGCAACAGTTTGTGCAGTGTGAGAGTCAAAGTAACGGAAGGGTGACCTCTGGTGGCAATCGGACGGAAGTCCATGGACAGGATTCGTGACACATATAAATGGCTTATGCTACATAACCATAATTAAATTCCTAAACTTAACACCTACCTTACTAACTATTAATAAGCAGCAAATTAAGAGTTTAGTGAGGCAAAAGTACTAGTTAATAGTTAATAGTGAGACTTGGACCTTAAAATAAAGTGTGACCAAATGTACAATTGTCCTTGGTTGTGTATCCTTAAAGGGGTAGTTCAGTCAAAAATTAAAATCTTTAATTTACTCACTCTCAAGTTGCTCCAAACTTGTATGAGATTCTCTCTTCTGTTGAACATAAAAACTACAACTTGAGAGTGAGTAAATAATCCCAGAATTTTCATTTTTGGGTGAACTATCCCTTATACTGTAGGTCTAAAATGGGTTTATATTATCCCAAATTTTTTTTACATTGACAGATATGTGCCACATTGTCTAGTATTTTAAGTTGCTGGAACCTAGTGATGCCACCTGAAGGAAGAACAAGTCTAATGACTTATATAAGCTATATATGTAGTTTGAAAACCCGCGTGCTTGTGGTGTTCGGCCAATCACAATGCACTGGGTCAGCTGGCCAATCAGAGCAGACTACGCTTGTCGGAAGGAGAGACTTATGTTGAAAACGACGTGTTTGAGAGAGGCGGGGCATAGAGGACCTACAATAATGTACAGTTTTTGAAAAATAATGTGTTTTTTGAACATTAAAGCATGTCAACATATTCTGTTACACCAAATACACAAAATAATGATCTTTAAAATAGCATCATATGACCCCTTTAATTAAGTCATCACAAAAGAGTCCACTCTTTCTTTATGATTAATTATAGACCTAATTCAGGGCAGACATAATGATTTTTACATGGATGAAAACAAGGCTAGGCTACAGTCCTTACAATTCTACATACTGTATAAAGACAGAACATTACAATGCTATGTACTCAGAGGTGGACAAAGTACACAACTCTACAGTACAGATACTGCTGTTCAAATATCTCCATTACTCCATAAGTGAAAGTTGTAAAGACAGATTTTTGCTAAAGTAAAAGTACAGAAGTACTTGCTTTTAAAAGTACCAAAAGTAATTTTCTTTGTCAACGCACTGTTTTATTATTGTTGTTTGTAATACTTGCAATATCTTATGCCTCTGAAGTAACTTGCAATGCATTACACCTGCTGAATACACTGACTGGCTTGCAGTAACTTTGGAATAAAGAGCTTTTAGAATGTTACAAACTTATAGAAATGAAACAATTGAGTTGACAAAAAAAATAAATGTAACACCCATTCCCACCTCCACAAAAGCAGCATAGTAGTGATCTCACACAGCAACACAACACAACTGATGTATAACTCACAACCCAGCAACACAACTGTAGCTGTATAACATTAAAACAGCAACACTGCTTTAACAAAAAAGCAAAACAGCAAGATTTATTTGACGTCAAATCAAAAATTTCAAGAATGCTCTTTAATCGCTCTTACGGTACTTTGATGTCTTACACAGAACGATCTGTGCAGTGTTACTTCAAGTCAAATGCCTATTGTGTTTTGTTAAGAGACACACAACAGTTATTCTGTGGCTTTAGGTGATATTTCAGTTTATACAATTTTGCAAAATCAGACAATATTGTGTCTAATATACACGACAATATTAACTACTTCTTATTAAATTGTTGTAAATAAATATCACATTTGTAACTAGTCAGTGTTTAAAAAATGCTGGGAAATCACTTCACATAACCCTTGTCTAAAAAAAGGAGGAAAAAAGTCTGCTACATAGTAATGACTTTCTACTTCAAGGACCTTGATAGAAATGTAGTGGAGTGAAAAGTACGATATTTGTCTTTTCAGTGTATTGAAGTCATAATTTTCCAGAAAAAATAATACTCAAGTAAGGTACAGATACTCAAAAAATGTACTTCAGTACAGTACTCAAGTATATGCATTCTGTGTACATATTTCTTATCTTTTTAATTATTATTAACATTTTGCAAGTATTATCACGGCCTCATTTTTATTCCTGTCAAAAATTAAATGCAGCACTACTGTGACTAAAAGTCTAAGAAATTCACTTTGTGTTATTATAAGCTCACTTCAATAACATACTGAGCACCTAGTGCAAGGAGTGTGCAATTTATTGTGCTTGTTTAGCTCAGGGTTTGTGCAGGAACCCCTGCCGGAAGATGCTGAAACTACACCACCGGATGCAATAAGCAAGTTTCTCCACATTCAAAACTACAAAACATTTTGTTTCCAAAGAAACATTGGACTCACAACCATGAAAGTACTTTATTCATATTTATTGTATTAAATACTGTTTGTTTTTTACCAA
>NW_015505514.1:461512-463380 GCF_001515645.1 Sinocyclocheilus grahami | reverse complement strand
TTTGTAATACTTGCAATATCTTATGCCTCTGAAGTAACTTGCAATACATTACACCTGCTGAATACACTGACTGGCTTGCAGTAACTTTGGAATAAAGAGCTTTTAGAATGTTACAAACTTATAGAAATGAAACAATTGAGTTGACAAAACAAATAAATGTAACACCCATTCCCACCTCCACAAAAGCAGCATAGTAGTGATCTCACACAGCAACACAACACAACTGATGTATAACTCACAACCCAGCAACACAACTGTAGCTGTATAACATTAAAATAGCAACACTGCTTTAACAAAAAAGCAAAACAGCCAGATTTATTTGACGTCAAATCAAAAATTTCAAGAATGCTCTTTAATCGCTCTTACGGTACTTTGATGTCTTACACAGAACGATCTGTGCAGTGTTACTTCAAGTCAAATGCCTATTGTGTTTTGTTAAGAGACACACAACAGTTATTCTGTGGCTTTAGGTGATATTTCAGTTTATACAATTTTGCAAAATCAGACAATATTGTGTCTAATATACACGACAATATTAACTACTTCTTATTAAATTGTTGTAAATAAATATCACATTTGTAACTAGTCAGTGTTTAAAAAATGCTGGGAAATCACTTCACATAACCCTTGTCTAAAAAAAGGAGGAAAAAAGTCTGCTACATAGTAATGACTTTCTACTTCGAGGACCTTGATAGAAATGTAGTGGAGTGAAAAGTACGATATTTGTCTTTTCAGTGTATTGAAGTCATAATTTTCCAGAAAAAATAATACTCAAGTACGGTACAGATACTCAAAAAATGTACTTCAGTACAGTACTCAAGTATATGCATTCTGTGTACATATTTCTTATCTTTTTAATTATTATTAACATTTTGCAAGCCTCATTTTTATTCCTGTCAAAAATTAAATGCAGCACTACTGTGACTAAAAGTCTAAGAAATTCACTTTGTGTTATTATAAGCTCACTTCAATAACATACTGAGCACCTAGTGCAAGGAGTGTGCAATTTATTGTGCTTGTTTAGCTCAGGGTTTGTGCAGGAACCCCTGCCGGAAGATGCTGAAACTACACCACCGGATGCAATAAGCAAGTTTCTCCACATTCAAAACTACAAAACATTTTGTTTCCAAAGAAACATTGGAATCACAACAATGAAAGTGCTTTATTCATATTTATTGTATTAAATACTGTTTGTTTTTTACCAAAATACTGTAGTTTGGATGAGAAGTTAAACTATGCATGATTGTCCAGTTTATTGCATTATTATTATCTGCATGTGTAATTTCTGGGGTCATGACCCCATCATTTGCACCCACCCTCCAGCAGTCTCATTTCTCCTGAGAGACTCATGTGACTGTTAGGACTGAACTCACCGTCCTACAGGAAGTGGTTTCATACAGACAGCCACACTTCAGCTCTCACCCAAGTTCACTTGTATAAATAATAAAACAATGGATCTTCACATAAGCTGCAACATAAATCTGTTTACACTTCTGTATCTGACACTGCACTGAAAGTGTTTTATATGGAGTGAAAACAGTATCAAAACCTCCTACAAATGCACGCAAGAGATCCACAGGCGCGCACTCGAATCCACAAAAGCACGCGAGAGATCCACAGGCGCGCACACGAATCCACAAATGCACGCGAAAGATCCACACTCGCGCACACAATCCACAAACGCACGCGAGAGCTCCACACTCACTTGTGCACACAATCCACAAACGCATGCGAGAGATCCACACTTGTGCACACAATTCACAAACGCACGCGAGAGATCCACACTTGTGCACACAATCCACAAACGCACGCGAGAGCTCCACACTCACTCGCGCACACAACACACAAACGCAAGAGAGAGATCCACA
>NW_015505514.1:459745-460591 GCF_001515645.1 Sinocyclocheilus grahami | reverse complement strand
TCCACACTCGTGCACACAATCCATAAACGCACGCGAGAGATCCACACTCGCGCACACAGTCGACAAATGCACGCAAGAGATCCACTCGCGCACACGAATGCACGTGAGAGGCCCACACTGGTGCACACAATTCACAAATGCACGCGAGAGATCCACACACACGCACATGAATCCACAAATGCACGTGAGAGATACACTAGCGCACACATGGCAATCCAGACAAAGGCAATAAGTGCATTAATTGTTTCTTTGCTCACAGTATGATCCACAAAAACGGTCTGATTTTTACCACCTGTTTTTTAATGCACAACAAATCGCGAGTCCTTTGCATTAGTGTTCCGCCTTAAAAATGTACGTGAATACCTGCTTTTGTATTTGTGGATTCTTTTGAGACTATCATTCAGTGGCCTAAATTCACAAATGCGCACACGCCTATCTGTACACATTACCTTCAATGGTGTCATGTGGAGTCTTCGCGTCTTCCTCAGGAGGGCGCTTAATGGACTTCAAGTGGACAAAGTGTGAAACTACAATATATCTCTCGCGTGCGTTTGTGGATTGTGTTCGCGAGTGTGGATCGTGGATTTTGATACTGTTTTCACTCCATAGTTTTCAACTCATATTTTCTCCTCGAATATTTTAAGTTTGTTTTTTGATGTTTAAATAAACATAATGCTGATTTAATTGCATCTGTTTTTTCCTTTTTTATTATTTTAATGTTTTTTTTAAATATTATTTCTACTTTAAGGGTTATATAATATGCATGTTTATTTTTTTTTAAATATGTAAATATTGTATAAAAAAAAAAAGGAAAATAAATATTTTAAAATGACAAAATACAGTGCC
>NW_015505514.1:415581-458208 GCF_001515645.1 Sinocyclocheilus grahami | reverse complement strand
TAAATAAACAGGAAGGGGGCAAAAACTTTTTCACACCACTGTATTTAAAAACTAATAATATTGAAAATATTCATGATCTGAATATTTTTCTTCATCACTTACACACTATATAAACATTTGACTGTGCATGTAATTTCAGGGTTTTTATGGAAGACTTCATTGACCGTCTCTGGTATAAGCAGACTCCATGGCACAGGCCACAGTTGATCCTCTCCTACAGAATCACCAACACTTCACGGGTGCGCTACGGCACGCGACTGGACCGCAGCAGATATGCCATCTTAACCAGGGAAGGGTTAAACCCCCGTCACCTCTTACAAATCATCACAACTTTACGAAATGATACTGCACTTATTATTACAGTTTTTCAGATAAAAACCAGACACAAATGCAAATGCTGTACTATATATTGTGTTTTAGATATTTAATGATCTTAAATGCATCTTTGTGCAAATCAACTTTATTTATGGAAATCAATAAACTTTTTTCTATTGTATCATGCAATTTTCCATCAGTGCCTATATCATATAAGCTGTCTTTTTAATGTTCAAATAGTTCTGGCTTGCATTGCAAAACCTGCAAACTTGCTGTAATTGGATTAGTTGGTTCCCAGGAGATCTGTGCAGAAGTGCTGGCAGTGTTGTGACGAGCATCTGTCTCTGCCAGTAAACCAACGGCTCTTTCCTGTTTTTATGTCCCTCTTAACCGAATAACAGTCAAATATGTTTTTTTAACACACTGATACTTTAACGTGTATAACAAAAAAGAAAAACATTATTCTCTTATTGGCTTATCATGCAAAAATATGAATTAACACCATACCAATTGTACACTTGCACTTCAGAAAATGTTTACATTTAAACAAAAAGAAGTTAATCTAATAACTAATATATATCTATATAATATCTATTTTCTATTCTATTATATTACACAAGTCAAACTAATAAAGCACTTGGATCTGTGGATAAAAAGAAGAAAGCATACTGATCCTCACACATGTAGCATAAACTATGAAATATAAACGATTCAGAGCCATTTTCAAAAATGAAAAACATGATTGCATAAAACAGCATAAAATAGCATACTGCATGCCCATCATGGTTATTATTAAGTAACTAAAACCATAAAAAACGTTGTTACTTGAAATAAAATAAACTATAACGGAAATCGAATAAAATATTAAAAACGTTCTCAATTTTTTTTGTTTAACTTGTACTAGAAAACTTATATAAATACTAAACATCACAAAACTAAAACGAAAATGGATAAATTAATTACAAAATTATTAACTATATTAATAACTCAGTAATAGTAAAATACTATTTAAAATAACATTTTTAATTTTAAAATATATATTAAAATCAAGTTTAAAAGATTTCATTGGAAAAAAATATTTCTATTAATATTAAAAAATATGAATCATTTCCTAAAACCTGATTCATAGCCTGTGAAGGAAGCAGCAGTGTAATGGTTGATTGTTTTTAAATGGACCATCTGCACACGACATATGAGCACATGGGACGCTCTTCCCTCAACTGTCAACCTCTGTGTCGACTTTATAAGAGTCAACACTGAATCAAATCAAGCTTCACTGGCTCTAGAGGGAAATTATACTGCAGCCAGCATTTGCTGACACACATTAAATAAGACATATAAAGAAACTAACTGAAACAGAAATGAACAAGAATAGAAAGGCAACTAGTCTTATTATCATTATTATCTCTCTTCTTCTACTCTGGTGAGATTTTAACGGCAAAATCGATGAATACAAATAAATATTTGATCATGAAGCTCATTGCAGATTTCTATTACAGCATTGCTTCAGGTGAGAAGGACCAAATGAACCAGATGTTTAGCAGAGGACTTCGACTTATCGTGGAAGGTAAGAGATACTTTCAGGAGGTTTCGAAATGTGGTTTTACTCCTGGTTGCTCATTTTATGCTCATCATGCTCTCACTAACAGTTCCTCACGTCCGTGTTGACCACCTGGTGACCCCGAAGGTGCATGTTCTTCTGCCTACTGGCGTTCAGAAGCAGAGTGCAGAGAGAGTGACGCTCGCCTGTGTCATCACCGGGTTGCAATCTAAAGCGGTGAGGATCACATGGAAGATAAACGGAGCAACAGGTCTCAAAAAACACACCAGCTCTCCACAAGTGCACCGAGAGCCTGGAGGCACATTCTCTGCTGTGGGACTGTACTCGGTGCTCGCTCATAAATGGAGTCATGGGAATATGTACAGGTGTGAGGTGACTTACAAAGCGGCGTTTTACTATGATAAGGCAGAGTCGTCTCTCTGTATTCCTGCTGAGGGACTGTAACTTTGTCCTGTGTTAGAGACTCTCTAACGGCTAATCTGACTCTTTAATGTGTTGACCATTCAACTGGAGCTCATATTTCACTTAAAAATCAAAAGAGGGAGAAAAAAAGGACAATATACTTTCTAAAAAAATGTGAAGACTGTTGTTAAATTCAAAGTGTTTGTATTGTCACGTTATTTTCATGATATTTTATATATAAACATGCAATGATTTATATAAAACATGACTTCATTTTCTTTCAACATATTGTTATTGTTATTATTGTTATTATTTCCTTTGATTTGTTGTGAAAACTGTATATGCTGGTTTTTTGTTTGTTTTTTTGATTAGCTAGCCACATTTTCTCCTTTATGTGAAGCAAACAAAATACGACTGTTTCAATAAAAAAGCCAAAGGGAAAATTAAAAAAAATATATATAAATGAAAACGGTTTTTAAAATGATTCAGAATATTTGTTTTGACACATCATTTCCTTCAAGTTGTCATGAAAACTATAAATACTTGTACATACTTTTTATATATTTTGTTTTGTTTTGCAGCTCTTCATTGTTTTGCTAGCCATATTTTTACAGTTTATGTAAAGCAAAAAAAAACTGTTTATTATAAAGTACAATCTTCCTATTTGTGAAATACTGTCTGTAGTACTAAATAAAATGAAAGAAATCTGTATAATAGCTATATTACACGTTTATTTTTCAGTCCTACCCATCCAACAATGCCTCATTCATATGTGTGTGTGTGTGTGTGTGTGTGTGTGTGTGTGTATGCTGCATTCCAGATAAAGCTCCAAATCTCATTCAGTCTCTGCTGTTTCGAGTAACACACTTTTCACAAAAACAAACCTGAGTGTGTGTGTGTGTGTGTGGTGTACAATATAAAAAGCTATTAATAATAAACTAAATAATAATGAAATATATTCTATTTTATATATGCAAATGCAATGAATGGATACTGCAGCTTTCGATATTTAAAAAAAGGATGCAAAAATGCCACAAAAGTATCAAATGTTCATCATTCAGTCCTGCAGCTGCCATCCAGTTTATTTGCAGTGTGCCGTTACTACAACTGATGAATCACAAGAGGGTGCTAGAGGTTTAATGTAAGACCTGTTTACTAAAAACCTCAATAAAAGGTCATGAGGTGGGCAGTTCAGAGATACAGACACATCTTGCTTTCAGAAACAGTTGGCATGCCACTTGCTCCTTTCTCTTCTTTTGAAAAATTCTAACTCGAATATTATTACTAACATAATAAAATGCTTAATCAGTTTCTCTTTTGATTCCAATGGCAAAAATGCTAATGTGAGCTAGAAAACACAAAAACAGATTTTTGAGATTTATTCTTTCAAATGGGTTTGTAATCAATTGTCCAATTACATTTGTTTAAAATGGAAAACAACATATGTCAGTATGCTTTTGTAGAAAATCTGAGTCACGAGTCCAGCCCTTGCTGATAAATAACAGAAAATAAATTTTAGAATGCTGGAAAATTAAACTCGCGTGTTCAGCGGTATATGCTACAAAAACACTTGGGCTTTCAAATATAATAAATATGTGATATCGTGCATATATTTAGCACAATGCTCAGTTTTAGAGTAACAATTTTATGCCATTAAATGTCTTTTTTGAGGTAAAACGTGACATTGTTTTCAAGCTGGTCTTGGTATTTAAGAATCGATATCAGTTCATAAAAATAAGAATTGATTCAAATCTAGTGATCAATATTTTCAACCCAGTCTTAAAAACACCTTCTCTAAGCATCACTTTTATAAATCAATGTCCTATGGGAACATCTAATAGATAAGTAACATGGAGCTGAGGAATCCCATAGGAATGAATTGGAGTCTGGTGCTCAGATATGGAGGCTGATCGGGGAAGTATCACTCTCAGAAAAAAAGGTACAAAAGCTGTCACTGGGGCGGTACCTTTTCAAAAGGCACACTTTTGTACCTAAAGAGTCTATAATGGTACCTTGAAGGTACATATTAGTACCTAAAGTGTACATATTAGTACCATAAAGGTACAATAGTGTACCTTTTGAAAAGGTATCGCCCCAGTGACAACTTTTGTACCTTTTTTTCTGAGAGTGTTGTATGCAGCTATAGACAGTTCTGCTGACTACACTAAGTATGGCATGACACACTTCAGGCCGGCTTGTGTGCACGTGGAGATTCGTGTACTCCATGAGAACCATAAAGAATGTCTATTAAACATTGCAAACATTTACGTGTTTTTTTTTTACTTTGAGCATGTGAATAAATGTGAATTAATCTGTACCTCTCATTTCCATGCTGCTGTGCGCATGTGTTTGTTTTGTTTAGTTTTTTTTCTGGTGTACAAACTAGAACAGGATTTAAATATTTGCATGGCCAGAGGGACATTATCGTACTTGTTTACATCTGCAGGACATCAGCAGCGTAGTGATTCAGAAATGTTGTCAGATCAGTGGAGACTCAGCAGAGGTCCTGTTAAACAGGTTCCTCTCTCTGTTTTGAGGGACAGGCCTTGACATGCCTCAGAGCTGAAGCTTGGTTAACCTACAGAATAAATCTGACCAGCACATCAAATCACTCTTTAATTCACTGTCCAATCAAACACAAACATCAATCACTGAAATGAATTTTTGATGAATTTTTATCTCTCCATCCAGCAATACACAGCAAAAGTGGCTGATATTTCCTATATATAAACCACTAATTATTATTGTGCTTCAAACTAATGTACAGCCTCTGGCCAGTTGAGCTGCCTTCTCATCACGTTACAAAGAAGCAAAGATGTCTAAAAAGTGAGGAAAATTTGAATTTGTGTTAGGAATTTGACCCAATAAACACCCTGAATTATAAGCATAAACAGAAAAACTGTGTAGAAATAAGAATATACTAAATACCATCAGAACTTAAACCCCACACTCAAGTACTGAGGATAAACCCCCTGTGTTCCCTGTAACACTGCAGAACAGCTGTGCTTTCCTTCCTGCTGGGATTCTCCTTCACAAGCTCCTGTTTCCCCAGCTGACACAATGCAAAGAGCTGCTGCAACCGCAGGGTCACAGGACAGGCACTTCTGGAACACTGTCCTCACTCACTGCACAAAGATGCCAGCTAGAAGCTTCTGGAATAATGTGGCACTGTGTGTTTTCACACTCGCTGTGGTTTCTTGATGCCATAAATGTAAAATATTGTTGCGAACAAAAACTATCCCTTAAAAATGGACCACAGTTATGACAATACAACTGCGGTAACTTGGTTTAGCCACTATTTTGATCAAAATAAAACGGCAGAATGATACCAAAGGTTTCTTACAGTGCTTGAAGGTCCCTTATTAATTTATTATATTTTACTGTAGCAACAATAACTGAAACTATGGTATTTTCAAGGCTGCTTGAAACTACACTGCAGCCTGACAATGAATATAAAACCCAGAAGAACATAACAGGTTCATAAAGGTAAAAAAAAAAATAATAAAAAATAATATCCACAATATTTTATTTATACACGTTATATGTATATAACTCATATGGCATTGTAAAAAATGTCATGTGGTGTAACCATTAAGTTTAAATTTTTTTTTACATTTTTATATCTTAATCATTTTTACCAAAAAGATCTCAAATATACTTTTGAAGGTAAACTGGTTTTATTGAAAAAATATTATTGATTCACAAATATTATAATATCGTTGGAGTCACACCACATATCATTTTACAACCTACATTAACCTTGTCTTATCATAGAAAAGTCATTGACAAAAAACATTTATTATTTTACCTAATAATGATGAAAGATTCGAGCAAAGTGTTGTTTTTTCTTCATTATATTTATGATATTTAATTATATCTGTTAAAATCCCGTTTTTTTGCTTGTTTGTTTGTGTTTTTTGATCGTGTTGATTTGTAAACACATCTTGATTAGATTAAACACTTACATAAAGCCCAAAACCTATGCTTTTGCATGTTTGCTCATATGATTATGATGAGCATACAGGTGTGTATTCTTTTTATTATTACATAAAGCTATTTTTTGCTTTTCCATGTACATCTTTGACAGAGTAAATGAAGTATAATTGCAGTACTCTGTCGCTACTCGCTGTTTAATAATACCTTAAGGACATATTATGAAATCCTGAGTCTGACATGACATCCAGAATGGAAAACAAGTACTCAGGGAACCAAATTGCACACAATATGGACCAGGCCAAGCTGTGAAAGGACAAACAAGGTGTGAGCCGTGAGCCCCTCACTCTGGAGCACAGCCAAGCAAATGCGGAGCGAACCAGAGTAAGCCAGTGCAACAGAGATCCCTGTAACCTCGCACCCGCTCCCCTGTGACACCTGAACACACTCATGGACACACGCTGACTCTTCCTGGCTCACTCTGTCAGTTTCTTTCTCTCTCTTTTTCCCCTGTCACTTCTAGGACAAAAATATTGCATGTTTTTCTAACTGTCCTGCTGCTTCCAATTTACAAGATACTCGTAATTATTTATCTCGTAAGTATTTTAAAACAATAGTAGCTAACTACACTGAAGCTATTTAAGGGGGTAATAGCTTTTTAAATATATTAACATAGGGTTATAATAGTTAACTAAAACTAAAACTATTAAGTTAAAACCATAAGAAAAATGTGTTACTTGAAATAAAATAAATGTTAAATAAAATCTATTTTAGCTAAATTCAAATTTTTATGATGTGCTAAAATAACTACAAGTGTAATAAAAATTATATAGACATAAAAAACTACAAAAAAATGACAAAAACACACAACAAAATTACTAAAACTTTAAATAAACTTAAAATGAAATCAGAAAATATAATATACAGACTATATAAAACTGGTTCATATATAATATTAATAAAAACTATAATAGTATCTCCATGATACTAAAATAACACTCTATTAACAAAACAAATATGTATGACTTATGTAAACCACATTAAATTTCATACATATACATTTCTCTAAATACAGGTGCATCTCAATAACTTAGAATGTTGTGGAAAATTTCATTTATTTCAGTAATTCAACTCAAATTGTGAAACTTGTGTATTAAATAAATTCAATGCACACAGACTGAAGTAGTTTAAGTCTTTGGTTCTTTTAATTGTGATGATTTTGGCTCACATTTAACAAAAACCCACCAATTCACTATCTCAACAAATTAGAATACTTCATAAACATTTTTAGTGAATTGTTGGCCTTCTGGAAAGTATGTTCATTTACTGTACATGTACTCAATACTTGGTTTTGGCAGTGTGGGGAGGTGCCAAATCCTGCTGGAAAATGAAATCAGCATCTTCAAAACACAATGGACCAACACCAGCAGATGACATTGCACCCCAAATCATCACAGACTGTGGAAACTTAACACTGGACTTCAAGCAACTTGGGCTATGAGCTTCTCCACCCTTCCTCCAGACTCTAGGACTTTGGTTTCCAAATGAAATACAAAACTTGCTCTCATCTGAAAAGAGGACTTTGGACCACTGGACAACAGTCCGGTTCTTCTTCTCCTTAGCCCAGGTAAGACGCCTCTGACGTTGTCTGTGGTTCAGAAGTGGCTTAACAAGAGGAATATGACAACTGTAGCCAAGTTCCTTGACACGTCTGTGTGTGGTGGCTCTTGATGCCTTGACCCCAGCCTCAGTCCATTCCTTGTGAAGTTCACTCAAATTCTTGAATCGATTTTGCTTGACAATCCTCATAAGGCTGCGGTTCTCTCGGTTGGTTGTGCAACTTTTTCTTCCACACTTTTTCCTTCCACTCAACTTTCTGTTAACATGCTTGGATACAGCACTCTGTGAACAGCCAGCTTCTTTGGCAATGAATGTTTGTGGCTTACCCTTCTTGTGAAGGGTGTCAATGATTGTCTTCTGGACAACTGTCAGATCAGCAGTCTTCCCCATGATTGTGTAGCCTAGTTAACCAAACTGAGAGACCATTTTGAAGGCTCAGTAAACCTTTGCAGGTGTTTTGAGTTGATTAGCTGATTGGCATGTCACCATATTCTAATTTGTTGAGATAGTGAATTGGTGGGTTTTTGTTAAATGTGAGCCAAAATCATCAATTAAAAGAACCAAAGGCTTAAACTACTTCAGTCTGTGTGCATTGGATTTATTTAATACACGAGTTTCACAATTTGAGTTGAATTACTGAAATAAATGAACTTTTCCACGACATTCTAATTTATTGAGATGCACCTGTACAACAAAACTACAAAAACACTCTAATTTCTAGATCTGACTTGAAAACGTGGTGAACAGTTGCTGGTACCCATTGACTTCCATAGTATGAAAAAAAGAATAGTCAGCGGAGTCCAGAAACTCAGACATTCTCAAAATATCTTCTTTTATGTTCAACAAAAGGAAGAAATTCATACAGGTTTGGAACAACTTAAGAATGAGTAAATGATGACAGAAGCTACTTGTTAGCAATCTAGAAAAGTTAGAGTTACTAAAATCTATGATTCTAGTTGAATTACTGCCAGAAATTGCAGTTAATGAGATAAATCACTCAAAAATGTTTAAAGAATGTTGGTCCCCATTGACTTCCATAGTATGGGGAAGAAATACTATGGAAGTCAAAGGGGACGAGAAACTGTTTGGCTACTCACATTCTTCAAAAACTATCTTTTGTGTTCAACAGAAGAAAGAAAGTCAACATGAGGGTGAATAAATGATAACATTTTTGAGTGAACTATCCCTTTAAGTTAGTAGCATCACTACATTTAGTTAGTTATTCCCAAACACAGTTTTTTGCCTAGTTGAAGTGCTAATAACTCCTGAACGAGTTCAGCCTCTGTACTAATGGTAGATTGTTCACAAAACTCAGTGTACTAATATAGTCATGCTTTCATTGCGCTTTGCTGATTCCCAGAAATGGCCTGCCTGGAAAACAAGAAAATATGAAAATTAACTTTTAACAGCTTACAATCTCCAGTCTTGCCTCACCCATGTGCCTCAGTTGCTCGAGGTACTCATCTGGATTTTGATATCACACCTGCTTTCAATCAGGTTCCGTGCTTGAGAAACTAGGATGTTTTCCTGGAAAAGAAAAGCAACCGAGCAACACTTCAGGGTAAAGACACATTTCAAATGCTGTTTTTGCGCTGTTTTGAACTAGCTGTGGTAATTCCAAACACATTTGAGAGAACAATACCACAGATATGGACTGTCATGGACAGACAAGGCTGACATGTGCCAGGACATCAGCTGCGATTCGGGAATATACACTGGCATCCGAGTGACTTTGGTCATCTTGTTTACTTAAAATCCAGAACAAACATGTTATAAATGTGTTTTTCAAGCTTCTATTCTGGTAAGTGACTTTTTCCCCACACCCCCTGCTCACACCACAACAGCCTCTGCCAGAGCTAATAGCTCCAGAAATAGTCATCCACAGACATCAGATGTAGTGCCCTCGGTGTAGCTTTGTCCCCGTCTCACTTTTAACCCAGGCAGTAGTTAACACTGCTAGTTCACACTGGCTCAACAAACAGCACATTTCAACAGTTGATGGGTTTTGCTGGATCCTTGAGTCGTTTGCTGAGGCATTGTGAACCAGCCTTTAAAGGACAAACATAATACTAATGTTCCAATGTCATTCTTCACTTTTCAGTATGGTTTAGTGCCATATTTAATTTGATGTGAATGGAAATGAGGATGTGAGGGACAGAAGAACAGTGTGTTCACTGTTAACTACAGTGTTATTGCGATTTGCAAAACATCCGGAAGCATTCATTTTCAATTCGAATTGGTAATTTGATGCAAGTGACAGCAACCTTTGGCCATGTGTAAAAGTTAGAGTTTATGCGAATGCACAGCGGCACTATACAGCAGCTTCAGACAGTAGCTATGTTTCCATACACATATTTTTATGTGCATTTTGAGATATTGCATTAAAAAAAACACTGGATGAGTGTAAAGAGTGTAACTGGCTGTATAAAATGCAGTGGACACGAGCAATGGACTGCATGAACGTAGCTGAGGTTTCTTGCATTTATCAATGCAGTCATTAATGTAATTAGCACAGATGAAGGAATGATATGGAATGTGGGTTTGGCCTGTAATGCAAAGCAGGTGGGTTTGTCATACGAGTGGTTTTAGCATTTCTCACACTGCACAAGTTATATATTCAGTATAATAGTCCGTATAAAAGGAGCAAACATTTAGCACATTTATCATCAAATTTTAACTCTATTTTAAAGAATGTTTTGATTTAACGTTGCACACAGCTTTAGTTTACTGCACTGCATTTGTTTTTCTTGATTAGTGCCTTTTTACAAATCCCTCTAAATGAAAAAAATAGCATGTTATAAATTAATTCTTAATTCATTCCCTCGTTTTAAGTCAATTGTGGCCACATTGTACTAATCCGTTGTTGTTGTTTTCAAATAGTAGCCATAAAACGAGGATATTAATTAATAAAACGTGCCCATAAATCATGAGCTGTGGGAATTAATTCTTAATTCATGGCCACAATTTTACTATTTTATTTTACTTTTTTTTTTACACTATTTTTTATCAGTTTACTTGAGAAGCAACATTGTGCAAGATAATTTATCTTTCAGAGACTATATCTTGAATTTTAAATTGCTGAGATGATAATTAAAATGTAAATGTTATATAATAATTGCATTTATTCAATAATTAAAAAATAATAATTTTTAGATGATTTTTCATAACACATGATGCATCAATATTTATTTATTTAAAAAAAAATTATGCTTTGTGATGCAGAGGAAGGCTTGGATTGCTCAAGCTGTGTCCTTGAAAACTTGAAGACATGTCTATTTTTTAACAGATCATAAATAATGGTTTCTTTATGCATTCCACTGGATGTGGAGGCACCAAATCAATGTACCACTGTAGGACAGCAGTTAATGGATCTTTTCCCAGTAATCAGATATCATCTGAGAGAAGTGACCCTCGAGTCCAGCAATCTTGGAATTCTGATGTGGATGATAAAAATGTTTTTATTGTGATATGTGGTCTAGAATCTAGATAAATCAGTTAAATCATTTGCATGCTATTTCACACATTATTTTTGGGTATATTTCTGTGTTTTTTTTCTTTAGCGTGCAAAACAAGCTTCATTCTTTCTCTTCTCCCCCAAAGAGATTTATATATTGTGTTCTGTGCAAGCAATCCAGTGCGGTTCATTGTTCCCAGCAGAGTCTCTCTGTTTCCTCCTCTGTAAGAGTTTCAGGGGACTTGACCAATCATTTACAAACAGGAAAGGCAGACTGATAGTGAGCACTTCCCCCACACTCATGCATTTTTTTTGTTTCTACACAGAGTGAGGCAAAAAAAGGGCAAAAGAAAAAACACAGATACATTTTGTTCCCACATCAAGCATTCCCAACAAATATATCACTAATCAATCAAATCTTTACTATAATAAATCATAATAAAACATAATTCATCTGTCCATCCAAAGTTAAACCTGTGGCCAGTTGCATAAACTCCTGAGACTAGTCTTAAAAGTTAGTCATCTAACTTTTTTTCTGCAAGAATGGTCATAAAACTTTTTAAAGTCAAGTTACATAAAAATGGAGATTGGTCTAATTTGAATCCGAAAAGTAAGACTTAACTGCTAGTTAGTCAAAAACAGTCTTAACATGGCGACTATGTTTATGTGTGTCATTTCTGTTCTTTACTTTATAGCAGTGGTTCCCAACCCTGGTCCTGGAGGCACCCCAACACTGCACGTTTTGCATGTCTCCTTAATCAAACACATCTGATTCAGGTCATCAGCTCATTAGTAGAGACTTCAAGACCTGAAACTGGTGTCAGAGAAAGGAGACATGCAAAATGTGCAGTGTTGGGGTGCCTCCAGGACCAGGGTTGGGACTTACTTGTTTTAAGTATAAACAAGTTTAAAAAGTATATTTTCAAGATTTCAAGAATTTCTGAAAACAAGTCTTAATAGCTTATGCATTGTTGCTTCCCTCAAAAACTTGTCTTTTAGGCTTTTTGCAGTGAAAATGGGACAGGAAAAATATTTAAGCATTAAAACAATTTACACATATCACCTTTAAGACTGAATGTGTGAAAAGTTTAAAAAGGACCTAGATTCAATAAGGGTTGTCCAAATGGACAAAGTAGGAAAGCGGAAATTTTTTTTAATCAGAAAGTAACCTGGTGAATCACTAAATCATGTATGCATGTTGTTCTTTTATAACAATGCATTTCATCTTTGCACAGAATAGTCAGGAAAAAAAATGATGCCAAATATGTTTTGAAAAAACAAAACAAAAACAAGATCATATCATGTTCCACTGAGACAAAGTGTCATACCTAGGAGTAGAAGCAGCCTGTCAACCACATGCTTGCTTATGTTTGTGGTTTCATTTAAAGGGCCAGTGATGTCACTAATGTTGCATTTTAGTTTGGTTTGCAACAGAAGGGAAATTCATGCCTTCGTCTGATTGGCTAAATGTTGTTTTGTTCTCTGCAGACACATACCCGGAGACAGGAGAGCCAATCAGAGAGAGCGAGGGAGGGGCCTCTGCACCATATGTTGAGCCAAGCTGGTTTCCTGAACAACCACACAGCTCTAGTCCGGATGTCTCATGTCACACAATTCTCTCTGCACTAGGCCAGCTGTGCCCTTTCCTGCCCTCTTGGCTTCTCCCCTTGTTTTGCAATAAAGGTGACCCATAATTCCCATGAGTTTGGCCCTGCTTGGGTTATTCCTCCAGAAGTCATCAGCAGTGAGAATACACTTACTCACAGCAGAACGACCTCACGAGCCTCTACTGCTGTTAGTCAGCCAAATGTTAAGTCACTGCACACCAGCGCACAAACAAACAACAGCATGGCTGAAACACTTTTGGTAGCAGCTCAAATTCAGCCTGAGTCTATCTGAGATTATGCTCTACTCTAAGATTTGACCCTCTGTTTCACTGCTCCTGGTGCTGATGTTTGTGAAGTATGGCACAATAAGGCTTTTGTACCACTCGGATTCTTGGCTTTCTTTTGTTTGGCACCAGCTCCATGTGCTTTTTTCCCTGTAGTTTGGCACCAGTGACCTCTCTCCACCTGCTTCTCACTCTAAACCAGCCTGTCAGGTCGGTCTGGTTATAAAGCCAAAGATAAGCGCTCTGCGGGACTCACTGCTGGTTGTTTTCGCTGGTTGATTCTCTTCTCTCCCATGCAGGAGGCAAAAATAGTAGGACAGTTGTGGTGAAGCAGTACTACGATATAGAGATAGCTCATTGAAGATTTACAGCTCTGTCTACTCACCCTTATGTTGTTCCAAATAGGAATGACTTTTTTTTTCACAAGGAAATCATTTTGAAGAACACTTATGTTTCTGTCCATACAATGAAAGTCAATGGGGTCCAAAAACAACATTGTAAAGAGAGTCTTACACTAGCAAAAGGATAGGTTTGTGTGAGCAAAATACTAACATTTTAAACATTTTATACTACAAACCATCATTTCGAGCCAGTGGAAGTGTTAAATCAAGTGTGGACTCATGAACCCGTGTATAACAGTTGGCAGTTTACAAAGTTTAAAGTGCCCCTATTATGTCTTTTCGAATATTACCTTTCATGCAGTGTGTCATGTAGCTGTATGAGAACATAAACTATCTGCAAAGTTGTGAAGCCGACAGTGCATGATAAATAGTTATTGTCTATCAAAAAAAAGAGTCGGCGCGCAAGTCATCAGGAATTCGAATCTTATTCTGTTACGGCTCTACGTCACGAAGTAACACATTTGCATAATGTCTGTCCACGTTCTACGTCGTCAACTTGCCTGCCCACAAACAGTAAAATTTCTGTGTGGTTAGCATCATGTCGAGAAGATGCTGTATCCTACGCTGTGAGAGTAAATTTGTTTTATCACATCTTATAATGACCACAAACTTGTTAACACTTGACACTTACCACGAGTTTCGTCCTGCTCCAGTCGTGCTTGCAAATCAGTCTCTTGTCAATCAGCCAGTTCAACCGTTTCATCATCAGACTCCATCTCGAATTGGTAAGGTACAATCGATACCATCTTTTCTATGTATTGGCAAGTCGCCAGGGCTGTCATTCCGTCATGGCAATGGACGTTTCGTTTCTGACCGTTTCCGACACGTGCTGTACGCGGTAGACCAATCCAGAGCCAATCTCTCTACGACTCTGGACCAATCACAAAGGACTGCACCATCTGACCAATCACAGCAGTGAGGGCTCACGGAAAGGAGGGGTTTAGAGAGACTGATTCTTTGAACTGCTTCACACGAGTCGTTTACGAATCATTTAGAAATTAGGTAAAATTAAATCTATTTTATGAGAAAACGAACGTGTTTTGCAATGCACGTGGGACGGCATGAGGGTGAGTAGTGATGAGAGAATTCTAATTTTTGGTTGGAAATTCTGGGCCGAAACCAAAACCGAAATTTCAGGATGCACTTCTCTGAATAACAAAACTAAATTTAATTTATTAATCAATTAATTAATAATCAACACTAGTCAAAACAATAATCAAATAGCATTAAAAGTTAATCGAGCACTAGTGTCCACACAGCTGACAAGTCATCAGAGAAGCACTAATACACGTCACTGATTTCAGCTCTCCAACGCTATTTTGGCCGAATCCAAAACCTATTTCAATCCAAATGATGTAAATAATAAAGCATGACAAATAGGTGCAGTTTAACTGGAGGCAACATAATATCAAGTGTGTCTTGAGTGAATAGATTATAGGGAAAGTCCAGAGATAATGAGCTGTGCCACCAAATGATGCAACAGTAGTGTAATCAGATTAATTTTAATTAGCTAAATGGGGAAAACCCTGTAAACCTCACAACAATCCATGTGAGTAGGTTTGTGTAAGAACGAAGGGAATCACATGATCACTGTTACGAACTTCTGGGAGCAAGATCAAACATTTAAGATGTTTTTAGTCAGTAGATGAACTTTTTGTGCAGTTACCTTTAGATTGGCCTCCACAGCTGCTGCTATCATCTGCACGGATGGAACGTAGCCCTTGTTTTTTTGTAAGATGAGACCCTCTTACAAGGTAAGGAGACCATCAAAACATTCCTTTAGCTCAGAAACATGCAAAAAAAAATCATGATTTCCTTCACAGGTGACAAAGATTAATATCTCACAGGAAAAATATGAACAACCCATTGAGACCAATGTGAGGTTCTGGATTTCTGAAGGTCACATTGGATGACAGCAAGAAATCCACACCAAGGCTGTGTTTTCAAACCTCTGTTACTCTGGCCATGGGACCGACGTGTTTCATGGAAACATCAGTTTGCTGTGAGCAGGATCAGCTATGGTTGGCTAGTTCTTCAAAATCACATCCTTAATCTAATTCTCAGTTATGTTTGTCTCAGATGTTTCTGGTAAAATTCTGTGGAAAAAATTAAAACAGATTAAAATTTCACTTTTTTTTTCTCACTTTTAATCTGAGACCAAGACCAATGTGTGTTGAGACCAAAACAAGACCAAGATTTGAGGGGTTGAGACCAAGACAAGACCAAGACCAAGACCAGACCAGCACTACTCAAATTCATCTGAAAGATCCACATTTAATTCCCTCATTAATTTTTGACCCGGCATAACAGTATAAATCAGTGACCAAGACCTTCACAAAATGGCCTTAAAGGGATACTCCACCCCAAAATGAAAATGTTGTCATTAATCACTTACCCCCATGTCGTTCCAAACCCGTAAAAGCTTAGTTCGTCTTCGGAACACAATTTAAGATATTTTAGATGAAAACCGGGAGGCTTGTGACTGTCCCATTGACTGCCAAGTAAATAACACTGTCAAGGTTCAGAAAAGTATGAAAGACATCATCAGAATAGTCCATCTGCCATCAGTGGTTCAAGTCAATGGGACAGTCACAAGCCTCCCGGTTTTCATCCAAAATATCTTAAATTGTGTGCCGAAGACGAACGAAGCTTTTACGGGTTTGGAACGACATGGAGGTTAGTGATTAATGACAACATTTTCATTTTGGGGTGGAGTATCCCTTTAAGGCCAGTCTCAAGACCGGCCTTGAGCACTACAACAATAAATCTCAGTCTATAGAGGGTAATTTGAGACCTCACTCAGAGCAGGACCAGGCAGAGATCACGTCTTCAACTGTAGGAAGAGATGTTCTTTATTATTATGTGACCGTCCTGTTCAGCTGCCCTGCCCACGCTTTGTGTAACATTAGTTTGTTCAGGGCCGGCTGTAAGTGGAGGTGGTGTAGTCTTGTTTTGGTTAGCAGCTTTCAGCAGCCAAAGGTTCTCTGTTAGTTTAAGATGCAGGCATGCTCTCTGACCTACATACACATCCAAAGAGAGGTCTGTAAATTCTCATTGTATGGTTAGGACAGGGGTGATAACTTGTTTACAAAGCACTCTGGAAAGAGAGCAAGAGTGTTTTTAATGCTCAAAACGACATGCAAAGGTTTCAGAGAAAGAAAGCAGGCTTACAATTATTTATATGAACGTCACACAGAAACAAATCTTTTATACAGAGCCCTGCACATGAGAGAAAAAAACAACATATTGTTGCCACAAAAATTTATTAATTCATTCCTTTATTTTTGTCAAATCATGGCCATTCTAGACAAAAGATGTATGTATGTGAAAATATGTAGACAAAAATGTATATGCTGTAGGAATCTGTACTGCAAGTTTGACTATTTTACCCTTGTCCCAAACCCAGACTATAAAAAAAAAAAAAAAAAAAAAAGATTAATAATAATAATAATAATAATAATTAAAATGATGAAAAAAAAGTGAAAATAAGCTTAAACAGTTTTGATTATTGTATTTAAAAAATTCATTTCTGTCCATTGGACATGAAGTGTTCAGTAAATAAAAAAGTAAAATATTAGATAAAAAAAAATTTTTGTGAAATTATGCAACAAAAAAAAAGTGAAAAAATTATTTTAATATACAAAATGCTAGCTATGTAATTAGCCTTAACAAAACTATAAAGTTGGCCACTTTGTTCTACCAGCATGAATAATAATAATAATAATAATAATAATAATAATAATAATAATAATAATTAAAATGATGAAAAAAAAAGTGAAAATAAGCTTAAACAGTTTTGATTATTGTATTTAAAAAATTCATTTCTGTCCATTGGACATGAAGTGTTCAGTAAATAAAAAAGTAAAATATTAGATAAAAAAAAAATTTTGTGAAATTATGCAACAAAAAAAAAGTGAAAAAATTATTTTAATATACAAAATGCTAGCTATGTAATTAGCCTTAACAAAACTATAAAGTTGGCCACTTTGTTCTACCAGCATGTTATGGAAATCACATTTGGGTAAGAATTTTTCTGTGATATATTTATGTACACTGTTAGACATTGTAGACTAACTAAACGAACCAGTGAGCTAGTTGTAAAGGAATAAAGACCTTATACAGAAGATGGGATACGTGAAGCGCAACATGACATTGCACATGCCAAGTCTGTCATTAGCTTAGAAGAACAGACATAGTGAACATGTCATCCTGATATCCTAAACCCTTCAAGATCAGGTTCAACTGAGTTTTACGCAGCCTGCTGTAGTAATTTCGTCATTCACTCCAGTCAGTACAGGACAGTAAGTAGGCTACTTTAAAACAGAATAAACAACAAATATTGTATTAAGTGAAGCCCGAATCAGTGTGCTGTTCATTAACCGACAGTCAGGAAAAGTCGTCAGTGCCAGGGAGTTATTTAATGGCTGAAAGGTCACCGAGTTTACTGCCACTTCAAGAATATACACTGACCTACATACACACTCTCTGTCTGCGTTCTTCCTTCGGTCCTTCGATCTTTCACTCCTGACCGTCATAACTTAAGAGTCGGTCACAAACATCTTTTTCTTACAGTTTTTCTGTCTTCCTTATCAAATCTGCAGTCTTGTCAACACTTTAAATCGTTGGTGTTTACGTCTGGTTGTTCCCCTCAGCCCTCAGTACTTCTTGTTTACTTGTACGTAAAGTGTGACGTCCGCGAGGCAGGGAGCTCTACTCGTCTCCTGAGAGAACTATGAAAAGAAAACCTAATTATTCCCAAACCTCCCTGTTTATCTAGCGGTGCTCTTACATGCTCCTGCTGAGTGGGAGTGTGCCTTGCGGTTCAGTATGCATCCCAAATTGTTCTCTTTTCTCACAGTCTCATTGTTTTGAGAGGGTTTGCGGATAATGATGACTGTTTGGAAAGTTGAAATAGGGAAGGGCTGACAAGAAACAAGTCTTACTGATGTCAGTATGCACATGACTCATTCCGTACTTCACAGTTGAGAAGGCCAAATAAAGTGCTTTTGCTTTCACACTGAAACACACAGCGTCTCCCTGACATGGCTGCATCAACACTACTGCTGTTCCTGAAACCAGCCGCCTTTCTTTGCGTGCACATTTGGGCGCCAATACGCTAATATTTCCACATAGTGATGTAGATATGTGGGGGTGTGTTAGAATGAGCCATTTTAGGTAGGCATGTTTGACTCTTAACTTTTATAAAGAATATCTCTTTGGATTTGAGACTTTAGTCTTTGCAACTTTACAGATCTTTATAGCACCAAGAGCTTGTAACACTCCAAAGAGAAAGGAAAACTTGAAATCGCATCATATGACCCCTTTAAAACCTATATAGAACACGTTTTGCATTGAACTTCGTTGTTTGTAATTGTTTTTACACTTGCGTTAGATGGGCACACTATTTGCCGTGATTCACAGTTTTTTTTTTTAGGGCTAGGTTGACACAATTGACACAAATTTCACGATTCGATTCGATTCTCATTCACAATCTTGCGATTCGATTCGATTACCAATTCGATTCGATTTGATTCAATATCGATTATTTTGGATAAATATCAGGTACAGTACATGCCAAATTTTCTCAAGGGAAAAGAATCTCTCGACTAAAGCTGTAAAATATTGCTACATGAGAGTCAGTTGGTACTACATTACTGTAATATTGAAAAAATAAAATTGACTGATTTGTAGGCTAATATACAACTGCTCAAACTAGTACACTTAATTAAGTTAAAAAAAAAATAAAGTTACAATTACATAATAATACTTCTACTTCAATTCGTTTTTTATATATATAAACATTTAAATGGTGGCTGTCATAAAAACTTAATGGATTTATTCAAACATAAATTAAACATTGAAGAACAGTAAAACAATTATAATGAATATGTTATATGGTGCATATATTTAGCAAAATGCCCCTTTCTATAGTTTATTCTTCTAGCTTACTAATGAATTTATGGTCACAGAATATGTCTTTTCTGAGGGTGACGTTATGTGACCCATTGTTTACAAGCTGTTATATTGGCGTCTTTGCGCGGCCAAAACTCTAATTGAGAGATTACATGAGACAGGATACGGATTGTAAAGTTGTACTCTTTCTTTTAACTTACCTTCGGATGTTTAGTCATGTTTATTTTGTGCTGAAACTGGTATTAATGTGGAGGAGATGATTTACGTGAGCCTCGCGCTGCCGCTTTTATTGAACTGAGGCGCACTGCGCTACAGCGATCACTCCACATTAAACAGTGGCAAAACAGCATTTATTATTTAAATACTGCAATACAATGGACAGAATTTAAAATCGGAGACTTTGTTTCATATTAAAAGTACCAAAGCACAATGCTTATTGCGATTTATTGGATGGGAGGTGCCCTTCAGTGTTCCATCCATTAACTGAAAACAGGCTAGAATTAAAATCGAGATATCGATTTATTTATTTTTTTTACCCAGCCCTGTTTTTTTTTAGCATCTACAGCATAAATGTTCTGTTTTTCAGACGTCATATCAAATTAAAAGTTTGTTGGGCTTTTAAAACCATGTGTAAAAAGCTGAATTCCCACCTATATTTTCATCATTGAATATCTTTCTTTGACCTATTTTAAAAACTCCTAAAGAAAGAAACAAAGAGACGCAAGCACACACAGGTGTACTATATAGGCTATACAACATTATCTATTGTAAAACAGGGCATGTTGTTCTGCAGTCTCGTGTGCTTTTGTTAGCTATGAGTTCAAAGGTCTTTAAATTGTCATAAAAGGAAAATTAAAGAGCCTTTGTGATGTGTAGGTTCTTAATGATTAGTGATTTTAATGTACACAAAGCACCATGTGTTATGTTTCCACAAATGTGTGTCACTGTCTGATATAGTGGCATGTTTAAACAATAAAAACTCATGTCTTCCCGAACAAAAGGTGTGTTAATGGCAATCAAGAGAACACTGTTCCACAATGTTATAAACAGTTGCCCTTCAGCAAATTCTGTACATCTTATCGGTTTGTCTACATTCCAGGCAAAACAGCTGCATAAGAGCATATTTGTTTTCAGAAAACATGAGAGAGTTCCTTAAAGCATGACGGTAAACTTGTGAGGGCAGCTTTGACATGCAAGAGAATGGGAACTGCAGTCACCGATCAGTAATCGTTTGCAGAGTTCTTGTTCATGTTACGTTATATGCTGATAAAATAATAAAAGCCCTGCAGGATGTACTAATGAAAAAAAAAAACAAGTTCAGTCAGGCCTATATTATGCTGGTGCAAGTTTATATAATATTTAAAAAAATTATGTATTTACTGTATTAATATGTTAAGCAATGCTTCTAATGAAAGTTAAATCATGATACATAATACATCACTAACTTTGTTCCCATAAGTTTTCTTCTTAAGATTGGAAGCACTTCAGACAACAGCACAGAAGGAAAAAGGACACTCAGTGCCTCAGGCTCCACTTATATTATATATAGTAAAAGCTCAGCCCCTCAGGAAAATTGCTGTACTCTTGACATTCTCATGGACGGAAAACAAAGATTTTATGATAAATGTCACTCTTGAGGCACTTTCTAGTTAATGTATTTCCAACTCTAACTTTTGCTGTTCTAAAATAAGCTGAAGCAAACAAATATGTTGTTTAATCTTCTCCTTTGCATAACTGTAAAAATATTAATATTATGAAAGAAATGCTATACTAAAAAAAAAAAAAAAAAATCACATGAAATAAAACACCATATTCAAAATGTAGTTTTTTTTTTTATTTACTTAAAAGTGATTAACAAAAAATATACTCACAAATTTCAACAAAATAAAATCTATAAAATACATTCATTCAAAATGAGTGCCATAAACAATCATTGTGTTTAAGTCTGAAGTTACATTTTTTTCATCATCTGGAAATGAGGCAATTCTGTGGTATTTTTGGAATGTCTTTAAGGACACTTCAGGGAGTCGCAACACTAGGAAAGCTTAACGTGACATAATCCCTGTAGTCGTTCATTGTTTCTTCCAAAACAACAAAAAAGGCACCTTGGATACACATGGCTCTGTATTTCCCCCTATTATTCGTAAAGCTAACCGTCAAGGGCTGCTCTAGCCCTGTTTTACATTGCCTCAAGCCACTGGCTAAAAATTACCAAGAAAAACAACGGTTTCGTGCAAAAGTTATCTGTGGTTTACATTCGGCGGTATGTTAAAACCTTCCAGGCCATGGACTCGACCTCTGTCGAGCCAAATGCAGCTTGACAACATGAGATTCGCTCCAAGAGGAGGAAAAAGATTTTCTACTTCCAGAAAATGTGCAATTTCCCCCACATCATTTCCTTGAAGCACTAGGTTTTCCCTTTTGCATAGAATTACCAGTTCACATGAACGTTAAACCGATCTCTTTGGCTAACATCAACACCAAATGAGACGTACGTGATGATGGTTTTGGGAGAGGACGGCATCACATGCCTGCTAGCATCTAAGGTGGCAGACCGCAGCTGGTTTTAAGAGGGACTCGGCCCTCGTTCACAGCAAAATAAAGCACTATGTGCAGCATCTAGAATGGCTTCTCACCCATAATTCTCTAGTGATCATGCCCAAAATTCCCTGATTCTACGTACAACCGCTCTAGGCACAAACTAGAGTCCGATCGCTCTTTGTGACACAAACGTGGGCAGAACCTTTGTTTGCCCTGGTACTGAATGTCCTCTTTGTTTGATGAAAGCACTCTGCCTCGCCTAGTCCAGACATCTCCTCCTCTCTCGGCCCCGCTGCAGGAAGCACAGATGCGAACGGCTCGAACGAGGAACAAGTGCCAATCTCAGTCTCAGAGAGGCGTACGGGAGAATCAAATCTCGGCTTTTGTTTCAAACATCAGGTGATGCTCAGCTGGCAGAGAGTTCAACAGGTCATGCAGCGAGGACGCATGGTGATAGGCTGAGGGTTTGGGTCCACCTGGGAAGAGAGAGAGAGGGAAAAAACAAACAAACATGTCAGAACATTTCCAATACGATACTTTTTAAAAGTACCAGAGTCCTTTATCAGTGATTTGCAGATAGCAGGGAAAGAATCAAGTCTTCATAAGAAGGACAAAACACTTCCTGTATCGTTTGTTGTTGATGTCAAAGGCTGCGCATTCAATCCAACTCAGTATTTTGATGCAAATTCATCAGCAACTTTATAGTTGCAGGCGAAATTGGGAAGATGCCAATTTTGTGATTTTGCTTTGTAAAATAATTTAAGATTGTAAAGTTTGATTTTAAAGATATTTTTACAAAGACCATTTCTGCTTCCAAGTACAAAAGAGCTAACTGTGGAATAGTTCAAAATAAAAGTCAAATTCCTAAAGTTGCAGTTATAAGGAAAAAGTCGCAACTGTGATATTGTATAACCGGGAGATATAAAGTGGCAAATACAAGTCACAATTATGATATATAATCTGCAATTATGGAAAATAGAGTCACAAGACTTATAAAATCTGCAAGATAAGTGACATTGTGAGATTAATTTAAATACAGGGAGAAAAAAAAATAATAATAAATATATATATATATATATTATTTTTATATTTTTTAAACTAAACTAAAATGTTTGGTAGCCTATTTCTGCCTCAGAGTACAATTTTTACTCTGAGGCAGAAATAGGCTACCAAACATTTTAGTTTTGTTAATTGGGGGGCCTCTTTTGGTGTAAACATTTCGGTCATAATTGTGATAGAATATTGAGAGATTTACAGTTGCAAATAAAAGTCGTCGCAATTATGATTAATATCATCTGCAATTATGGAAAAAGTCATGACATATATAAAGCTGCAAGATAAAAAGTGACATTTTGAGATTCATTTTAAAATAATTTTTTTTACATTTAAAAAAAATATATATATTTTTTACTCTCGAGTAGGAAATAGGTTTCCATAAATTTCAGTTTTCTGTTCGATATACAGTTTTTGGATCTCTTCTGATGCAAATATCTTGGTCCTGACTGACAAAACCAGCTGAAAACCGCTGTCTAATAAATAAATACAGTCTTGCTTGTAACCGTCTGCTCACCTCGCTGTACACCGGAGGCGGGCGTAATCTGAACTCCTGCACGTAGGCCAAAAGGGAGCGCTGCAGCACGCCACTCAGGTCTTCCTCAGGTTGGACTGCTGTGGAGTTCTGGACCGCATCCTCATCTGACACAATAGAGCTGTAATCTGGAGGAGCTGTGGTTAAAAAAACACACAAGACTCAAAGTGAGTGACATATTTCACAGTATGACGTCGCTTTCAGGCTGATGAAAGAGAACGAGACTCAGGGTGGTGTATATACGTACGCTCAGGCTGCTCCGGGATGGCCATGCGAAGCCACTCCATGTTCACGCTGTACTGGCTGCTGACGCTAGACGTGCGACTGCCGAACGGATGCAAAGGGATGGTGCCCATAACCAAAGGAAGCTCCAGGGAAAGCTTGGACGTCCCAGGAACGTCAACGCACACCTATGAAAATACAAAGTGATTAGTAAGATCATTCTAGCAGCTTTAGTAGTTTAGCAGCGCAAAGGTCTCAAACTCACCCTGAGCATGTATTCCACTTTTATGACGCGACACTGCAGGATGGAGGGGCCGGCTGGGGGGATTTTGATGGCGCGGCCGTGCCATGTCTCCCTACGGCGTGCGCCTACTATGTCCCCGCACAAAGTGGCCACCACGGCTCGCTTCTGTTTCATGGTGCCCCTTGCGATGAAGGTCTGCGTCTGGGTGATGTAAGCTTTCGGCACCACTGAGCGAGAGGTGGAGTTATCGAATTCAGCGAAGACTGGAATCACTTCACCCGGCGTGTAGCCCTTGCGGTCGATCTTTGCGGTGATTGACACCTGCCCGCAGTTGCGGTACCAGATACGGGCCATCTTATCTTTGGTTCCAGCTTGAGGTGCCTGAAGTAAAACCTCTGATTTAGCATGCATGCCACCAAAACTATGAACCGAAAATGACAAGGCAACAGTTATTCCGAGCTCCTACCAGTAAACTTGGTGTGTTGATGTCAATGGGCTCGATAACGGTGAACTCCTTCTTGATCTTCTTGACGGTGGCCCATGGGCGATGCAGCTTAACCTTCACCCAGTATCGAATGCTGCCGTGCTTGCCTTCAAAGGATGTCACTAGAGTTCTGACAGACAAAACACTTACATTAACGCTCATATCCTTCCCAAATAAAGCTCAATGACAACATTTGTATGAGACTAATAAAGCAAGCAAGACTTACTCCTCTGGCAGCTGGAAACTGAAAGGGTACTCGTGTCGCCCGGCAGACAGGACTGTCAGTTCACCGTTATCTGGAGGGGAACAAGGAAAAGACACATGATCGCACCAATAAATCATAAAAGCACAGCACTAGGGGCTGTAATGTTAGAACTGAATGATGATATAACACAAAACACAACATATTTCGGTCTAGTTCATTCCAAAGCTTCAGGTTAAGGTTTTGTTGGTTAATAAAAGGCATAAAGTTGAACTTTGTCTAAAATGTTTCTCATTTAACCACAGCCTCTTATAATGACTGAAGTAGTTCTTCAGCAGCCATTAAACGCTGCACACCATAATAGTTAGCAACTTCACACATGAACAAATCTGCAGCTGTAGCATGATGAACCGGTCCACTCAAATTAAACACAAAAAACAATGTGAAATAAAGGGGTTATAGCATAAAAACTAAAAAAGAACAGAACGAATGCAGCGATATCAGATTAGTCAATCATCAACGATTCGTTTGAGGGGAATGTGTTCAATAAATCGGTTAATCCTAGAAAAACAGACCTGACTGATTCGTTATCGAGTTCAGTGCTTTTTAATTTAAAAAAATAACTCAATGCAAGAATACTTGTCTTGTAGTATGATTAACATTAACTGAAAGAGAATCACTAAAGTCCACACACAAGGCATTTAAGTACTTTTGAGGAGTGCTTGCAGGTTCAAACTATTTTCACTTTCATTTTGGTGAAAAAAGTGGTCAATGTGTTTTTTTTTTAATCACGTCCCACGTGAGAAAGCAAGTAACAGGGGTTTAGAGCGACATGGGGGAGAATAATAATACAGTTTTTATTTTTAGGTGAACTGGTTTATTCGCCTCAAATGAAAACAAGCTGGAACTCTTCAGCACATCTTCAAACTCGCGGTCTAGCTCAGGCAGCCCATAGCTTTAGAGGGTCTCTGGCTGTGAATGACTGACCTGCCTGCAGCAGAACCTCTCTCCGGTTCAGGTACTCCACTTCGTCGCTGTAGTTCTGCGTGTAAGCGGTGCTGGAGCCGGCGCTGCGAGACTCGGTCCAGTAGACTTTAGCGAAACCTTCAGCGTGCAACTTCAGCGACTCGACTTTACTCTCCGCCGAGAGCTCGAGCACAACCTTCCCCGAGACGACATCCCCGCTGCTGAACACCGGAGGACAGTCCAGCTCCGGAGAATCAAACACTATGTCGATCTTTTTCAGCTTGTCGAAAATCATCTTTGGTCTTGCAAAAGTTTGCAGCCCCTAAAGTGTGTCGAATTCAGACGTGCGAAGTCAAACAAAAAGCGAGAGAGGCGAGCTGCTCTTCCTTCGGGTGCAAAACAAAACTGAAGCTGTGCATGTTCCCTGCTCGGCCTTTAACTCGTGTGGGCGGGTCTTACTGATTTTATTATGTAAGGCCTATGGCGATGCCTGCTCATAAACTTCTTAACTGGGTGTGGATGGAGAGCTCGGATGATTGATGCGTACAGGTTCTTAGACAACAACAAGCTGACTGAGCATGCCCGAACCAGAGGAACCTCCCCGTGAAGAAGTTCAGCTAAACAAAACCGGGTTCTTTCTGTGCTGTTGTGCTACTTTCCCGTCACTCACTTTTCTGAAAGACGTGCATATGCGACGTTCCTTTGCACTCTGTATATAAACAATGTACGACAATGGAATTCTTACGGTTAGTCGGTTGCTTAATGAACAAGGTCTGCTTTTAACATATTCTGAATTTCTCAATAAATGTATGATCCCTGTGAGGCCAAAAGAACACTCCTTTATCTTTGATGCAATTCCTGGCAGAGTTGTATCACTATTACGAAATCCTGGATTTGATCCTGTAAACATTGATCACCAAACCAATTTTTGTAGTGATACAATATTTATTGGGGATGTTAATATTGTAATAGATAAATGTAGTAACAAATATATTAGAAATATTTTAAAAAACAAGTATTTGCCTTGTTCAACAATGTTTTGGTCGACTAAATATGAAAATGTCAACTGGAAAAAAAGTATGGTCAATAACAAATAGGTTTTTTATTAATAATAAAATTAGAGAGGTATCCTATAAAAGTTTACACAAAATTTACCCTGTCAAGGAGTTGCTTGAACGTTTTAATTTGAATATTGAAAACGTAGCAATGCCAAAGAATCTGTGACTCATCTTTTTTTTTTGATTGTATATATTCAAAAATGTTTTGGTTGGATGTTTCTAATTTCATTTCTAGGTTGTTTGGAACATATATATATATATGTCGTTTTATTTTGATTTTAGGACAATGTTGATTCCAAAAGTACGATATGCTTTCTTACACAACGTTTTATTTTATTTGGAAAATATCACATTCATGTGAAAAAATGGTCTAAAGCTAAGCCAAATTTTGAACATTTTATAAAAGAGATTAAACAATATGGCACCACATTAGACAATATTAAGAACAAAAAAAGCTAGAAAGACCCATGGAGCTTTTTGTTACTTTAAATTGTTGTAATTTTACCCCTGGCTTGAATTATTTCACTTGACATATTATGATTATTTATTTGTTTTTGTACTTGCTGCGAGTTGTATATGTTTGTACAAATCTTTGTATAATTTTTGCATAATTAAAAAAAAAACAAAAAAAAAAACTGCGTGACATAAAAAAAATTAAAAATAAAGAAATTTGTTTTTGTACTTGCTGCGAGTTGTATATGTTTGTACAAATCTTTGTATAATTTTTGCATAATTAAAAAAAAAAACAAAAAAAAAAACTGCGTGACATAAAAAAAAATTAAAAATAAAGAAATATATATATATATAAAACAAACAACGAGGTTTTAAACAAAAGCCATTTCAGTCTCTCCAAAAAAACAAATGAGTGACACTGCAGAAAGAGTATGAACTGACAAAAGTAGTTGTCAAACAAAACTGCAGAAGCACTTTTCTCCGACTGTTCAAGACCAAAACAACTGGTTTCTTTGTTAGCGGCGACATAGAGTTCGCGTGCCGCCCTCTCGCGGAGGATTCGCCGCACTAGTTTGAGCAGGGTTGCCAGGTTGGGGGATCCTCCGGTAAAATTCAAGTTGCGGGGGGAGGGAAATACACGTTTTTTGGCGTTGTAAAAAAAATTCTCACTCCAGGCAGGGGGATAAATATCACGTTATTGGGGTCGTTTCAACTAACGGACATGAAAAACAACCCGCGGCGATCAACCCAATTCCGCCCAAAAACTGCGGACCTGGCAACACTGTTTTTGAGGGCCTCGCACATTTGTCAGCGTGGTTCGTTCCCCCTCCAGTGGTTTAAAGTTGAGATTAGACCGTGAGGACCGTCACGTCTGTGCTGCCAAGAAACGAGCTGTTTATTTAGATAATGATAAGCAACCCTGGCCGTGCGATTTCTTAAACTGACACTGCGGTATGAAAACACGTATTAAAACTGTGTATATCATATCCACGACTAAGGAAAGATCCGGATGCCTTGCATCACCGCTCTCACAAAAGTGTCCTACTGAGAAACTAATATAGTATTGTTCGTAGAAGATGCCAGTAGTGATATATAGAGAGCTGCTTTATCAGATGACTGATAAATAATACCACTCAAATGTACACGTGACATTTTAATATAAAACAAAAAATAACGAAAATTGTTGCCAGTCTAGTTTTGTTTTGTATTTAGTTATAATTTATTTTATTCCAAGTAACAAAACCAAAAAAAAGGCTGAAACCTTAAAATAGCTAAATATCGGCCAATTCAATTCAAGCCTTCAAAGATGAACAGACATAAGCCAGTGTAGTAATCATGTTCCTTAAAGTCAGTTGTGATATCTGACTAAACATTGGCTGTGATGACGGATCTATCATTCTGTCCGCCGCCTCATTTCTCTTGATCACCGAAGAAAGAAAAGAGTGTTTGCATTCTGATAACCTTTGATAACTTGAGGGAGAAACAAATGCTCAGTCAATGAAGAGAGCACCGATAGTCAACGTACAATTTATTTGTAAATAAAATATTTTTCATATAAAAGTTAAAGAAAATTATTTGTTCATTTTTCTTAAAACCTGGATAAGTTGAATTAATGAGCTTGATAATTGCAGTCAACACTCAGTCTTTCTCTCATTACTCTAAATAAATTCACAACTGATTTAATAATTATATATATATATATTGCAATTAATTGAATATTAATTCAACTGTGCGTCAAAATTATTCCGCTTATTGATATTTTTGTATAATTTGAATTGTTAGATATTGTTGAGAAGGTCAAGACTTCGGAGGACAGGACAAAAAGCAACATTTTAAGGTGTATACAGATTGCTACAGACATTAGATGTGCTTAAACTAGCTACCTTGCATGCTAGATAACGGTTTATCAGACGTAGCCTATATAATACGTCTCAAAACAACAAAGCATAAAAGGATTGGGACACCGTATCGTACTACATTCACAGAAATGGCCAGTTACTGCTGCAAAGTGTTGAAATCAACTTGTAGATCTTAACATCGCTCGTTTATAGAGCAGTAAAACACGACCTGATAACCTGTGAATCAGTACTTCCTATTAACATCAACCCAAACATGCCTTTATTTCATTCGAATGACAATAGCTGAGCTTTTTTATCACCTCGGCGAGAAGCATTTGGCTTGTGAAGTGCAGTTGCTCGCGTGTATTTCACCTAAACAGATGAATGATTAAGCAGATCACACACTCGCTCAGCATTATCACTCCTGTGCCAGCTGACAAAGGACACGAAAAAGAAGCCAGTCAACAATGAAACTACTGCATGACTGCACGATCACAGTTGTACCATTTTGTCTTGATTTAGTCACCCTCGTGCTGTTCCAACCCTGCATGACTTTCTTTCTTCGTCATTCTCATGTAGTCACAATGATTGGTGACTGAAGATGTAAAGCCTTGAAAAGGGCATAAATAGCACCATAAAAATGGTCCTCACATCAGCCTTTTGGAGCCATATGATATGACAGTGACGAAACTCACCTTTGTGTTATGCACATTATTATTGATAATATTGATATCTGCCCTGACTCGTTGAGGATTCCTGCCAGAGATTTGTCCATCGTCCGCTTTATTGGACAAACGATTCATTTGAATTCAAGTGAAAGTATACAAAACTGATATGAATGATGCATTCACAATTCAAACTAAAAAAATGCATTACAAACTAAAAGCTTTTGTTTTTAAACATAAAGCTACCATATGGCTTTAGAGGATTTGGAATATTCTGCCCTACAGGCGTCAATATGGGGTGCTGTGTGTACATTAATGAGGAAAAAAAATTAACTTAAATGATTTTAGCAAATGGCTGCAATATAACAAAGAGTGAAAAATTTAAGGGGGTCTGAATACTTTCCGTACCCACTGTATATGGTGAGTTACCATTCATTTTAAGCTCATGGAAAAGACAGATCAGGACTTTCTTCGAAAATGATCATTCTGTGATGCACAGACCCATACAGCAAAAAAACTGTTTTTAAATACATTTCAAAATAAAAAATGGTCCAGAAAATATGTTTCAAATTATATTTCCGTAAATATTTTTTTTTATATATATATTTGGCCATTTTTAAAAATATAACCATATTTTTAAAAAGCATTTCAAATATATTTTGCCCTCCATATATTTCAATCCAAAAAAAATACATTCACACGTCACATTTGAAGAAAAAAATGATTTGTCGTCTACAACACACGTGAACACATTTCAATAAAAATCAGCAAGGACCATAGGTCTACTTCACAATGTTCCGAAAACATTACAATATTTCATTATAAATTAAGCATTATCAAATCATTAGAAACCTAGTTTTGATCTCTAGTAAGCATCCACACTTGCATTAGCCAGAATGTAGGCTACTGTAAGATTGGAAATGTATTTTCTTGCCTCTGAAATACATTTTGAAATGTATTTTGGTATATGAAGGTTGAAACTAAATATATTTTCTATTTTTGAAATATGAAAATAGGTTTCATTGAGCTTCACTGTTTACAACATATATTTACAATTTATTTTAGCCAGAATATATATATATATATATATTTCAGATTCTTAATTTTTTAGTTAACCCTTTAAATATCTCATGAGTTGATAAATCCACGCAAACCCACCTCGGATAAGGTGCTGTTTCTTCCTGAAATAAGTGATCTTGGATGTGTGGTCGTTATAGACGGTGTTCACGCCGACACTGCGGTTTTCCAGCCAGTGGGCTGCGGCGACCCCTCGACCCAGGACTCTCAGGGCTCAGACTTTGAGTCCCCGCTTGAGCTCCAGGATCGTACACAGTATCCTCCGGACCGTCCAGCTCAAGAGCAAAGAATTTGATGCTTTGGAAAGCCATAACTGTGATGCCCAAAATATAGAGTTCAAGTCATATAAATAATCCGTTTATGCACCTCTTATGATTAGAGGCTATTTTTACTCATCCATACCATGGTGCAAGCGCAGTACTCAATTAAAACGTCGTTATATATACAGTGTTAACTAGTTAAAACGTTACTAAGTTACATAGGTGACATTACAGCAAGGTCAAAAAGAAGAGGAACGTACCTTCCACCGTTAAAACCCACAAACTGCGCGCAAAACAAAAAGTCAGCACACCGAGAGTAAAAGTTCAATGTATTCTGTCTGTTGTTTGGAGACCGCCCACTTTCGACTGTGCACCAATAGGAAGCAGACACACGGGCTTTAATGTTGTAGCCACGCCCATTCACTGGTGTAACTATTATGCCTCCGAGCAGAAGTTTCGGACAAGTGCATAACGGGTCAGTTAGTTTTTTCAAGCCATAGAAAAGTAGCAGCCTAATGTTGTTTAGCGATACATTTTCTCTCTATATGTAATGTAACTTTTCCTGTTGCTTATTGTTGTATTTCTGCTAGGATAAAGAGGACTCCAAACAAATAAAATATAATAAATAAAAATATAAATAAAAGCAAGACAAGAAAATCAGAACAATATTTGATATTAATAAATATTACAGAGTTCATTTATTTCTATTAATTTATGCATCATTTATTTATACAATTTATGTAAATGTTTGTGTTCTTTTTAGAAATATATATGTGTAACGATATAGACATTTTGAAATGATAACAAAAACACAACAAAATTACTAAACCTTTAAAATTAACATGAAAGCAGAAAAAAAAATCTAATTCAGAATATTAACATGTAATAGTAGCTCAATAATACAAAAAACCACTGAAGGTAACTTAAAAATACTCTGTGTAGTAACATTTAAATTAAGTGTTTTTACTCTTTTCAAAA
This sequence comes from Sinocyclocheilus grahami, assembly GCF_001515645.1. NCBI lineage: Eukaryota > Metazoa > Chordata > Actinopteri > Cypriniformes > Cyprinidae > Sinocyclocheilus > Sinocyclocheilus grahami. Next base: position 426,142 of record NW_015505514.1, on the reverse strand, counting down.
GGAACAACAAAAACACTTAGTATGACTGAACAGCCTGACAACATTCAGTTACTCCAACAAGAATCATTAAGGGTCAGATCAAGCAGAACAGCCGCCCATATGCTCTTTTTACACTCTAAGTGTATAATGGGAAGTAATGTGGGCAGGTCGTTTCATTGTGAAAATACAGGTGAAAGTACCTTGCTCAAACAGCACATGACTCGGTGGGTAGACTGGAGGCTTGGGATGGACCACCTCTTTTGGTGGGAACTGCTCTTGTGTTGCTGTGCTATAAAAGCTTCCAACTAGATCAGGCCTCCCAAATTCAATGCTGCTGAGAGTTCTGATGCTGGCTCCATCCACGTGCACTGGGAACTGTGAGCGGTTTATCTGAATGGCAGACATCTCAGTTAGAAAAGGCATGCTTTGCATTATCTAGTTCTTCAAGAAAGAGTAAGTGCAACAGGTCAGACCTTTGGGAAGAAGCACTGGTTTGTTGTTGACAGTCTCTGCTGTTCGCCTGTGAGCGTCTCTCCTTTGAACACACAGCTGAGAGTCGGGCATCTGCGCTCTAAGTGAATAGGGCCTGGTAAAAAAAACAAACACAGTTATTAAAGTCATTGACGAATAATTTGTTAATTCTCTCATTGTGTGATAAATGTAAAGCAGAAGTTGAAGGCAGGTTGATGTTTGAGTAAGGAATATTGAAATTGCACCATCTGCTGCTCATGCTGTGCTTTTAACATGCACAAAAAGCAACAGATAAAGCCGACTTTCTTTTTATTGAGAAGAGAGCCCAACTTTGAATACTAGGTATTGAGGGTGAGACACAAGCAGGCCAATACAAGGTCAGAATAAAATAATAGAGAATTAAATAGTTCAGAATTAATGTCACGATTTCAATCTTTAGAAAGGAGACTTAAAAATTAAATGTGACAAATGCATTGAAATGTTACATTTAATTAAGATATTAAGTTAATGCTTTCACTTATTTATAGTTTGAAAACTGCTGTACGGCTTCAGGAGAAAACTACATTCTCATATCAGTGTTATTTTAGTAACATTCAAATACTATTATAGTTTTTATTAATAGTTAAAAAAAATAATATTTTCCTTTTCATTTTAACTGTAGTTTTTGTCATTTTTGATGTTTTTAGGGTTTTTATTTGTCTATATAATTATTATTTTTTATTTCAGTTTTAGTTATTTTAGTATATCAAGTTAAAGGCACAATATGTAAGTTTAGCCGCTAGAGGGCGCGTATTCAAAATAAACAAATACAGGTGCATCTCAATAAATTAGAATGTCTTGGAAAAGTTCATTTATTTCAGTAATTCAACTCAAATTGTGAAACTCGTGTATTAAATAAATTCAATGCACACAGACTGAAGTAGTTTAAGTCTTTGGTTCTTTTAATTGTGATGATTTTGGCTCACATTTAACCGTCGAAGCGAAACGAGGCCACTGAACGAGCATGACACACGGCTCGAAAGCAGCGGAGTTTTTATAATGCCACAGTTGACTGCTTCCGCTTCTTCCGGTCGTAAGTATGTGGTGTAAAGCAGCGCGGTTTTATCATACTAGATACGTTTGAAAGTTCTGTTATAATGCTACTCTGTGCGGTCGTCACCGGTCTATTAAAACGCACAACCTAGTAAAGCGTCTTTGGTGTTTCCATGTTTTCTACAAAACAAAACCGGAAATCGAGGGTGTGTGACGTCATTGGCAGGTGACACAATGAAACTATAGACACAGTCCGTGCCACTAGTTAAAATAGCTTATTTCTCTGGATTTAAACATTCTTCGAAACATTTGGGATAATGTAAGTACACAAGTCAGCAGAATATATAACACTGTTCTAGTGGTTTTTGGATATTTTAATAAAAAAATCTTACATATTGTGCCTTTAAACTAAATAAAATGAGAAATGTTGCCTTGGCAACTAGCTGAAAGAAAAAGTTTTTTTATATATTTTATTTTATTTCAGTTAACGTTTATTTCAATGTCTTTAATGGTTTTAATTTTAGTTTCAGTAAACTATAAGTCCCCCTGTCCCATATTCTGCATTAAAGAACAAAAAGTACATGGCATGCAGTTATCATACATACCACATTTGTGTGCACGAAATTCCTCAGATGAGTTTGTTGTCCATTTGTCTTCAGGAACTTCCCGAAGGTTGATGGGCCGAGATTTATTTATCTTGGGAAGCAGACATTCCTTGAATTCAGTAGAGCTGTTTAAAAAAAAAAATTCTGATTCTGATAGAGCTTTCTTGTGAGGTTTAATACAATCAGACACGGTACAGTATTAAAATGTGCATGCTGTGCGTTTATGCTGCGTACAGAAGCCCAATGGACACACCTGTGGTCACCTGACTGTCCGAATGAGGTGAAATATGTTGTTTGTTTGTCCACTGTCTTTTCTCGGTCTCCCATCACCACAGATGGATACTGAATTTGTTGCTAAAATAAAAGACAAAAAGATGTTATTGAACTGCAACATTATTGGCGCTCTCTGAAACCACTGCCAAATTATATAAAATTGCCTTCTCTGCGGACTGAGGACAAGGATACCATCTGTATTGGAACTGCTCATGATAACTGGATCTGAACCTGTCCCTTCTGTCCATAATTAGACTAGATCCGACACCTGATTGATACGAAAAAAAGCATCTTATATCAACTGATAAAAAACAAAATGTCAGTGGACAGTGCGAGTACTTACCTGTTTTCGCCGATTGCTTTGCTCTGAAGATCCGGGACACTTTATGTCTGATGTAGGAAGACCTATAAGTGGGTTCAGGATATTTGCCCTCCGGCAGTAGACTACAATGCCGGCTGTTCTGACTCACAGACTGTAAGTACGTTTTTTATATTAAAGAATTTGCCACTGACGATTCAAACGTGAGTTTTGAGCAGTGTAGAGTAGCGCTTGTTGTTTGTCATTTCTCCGATCACAAATGCAGACATGGTTTTATGTTTATGCGGCGCGATGCAACGCGTAAAAAGACAGTATAAGTCATTATAATCCATAATTATGTCCCCACTGGATGCAACAAATGCCTCGTTTATAATGGGTTTTATTGTTTTTTTTGTTTCGTCGCTCCGGCCGGGACAAGGCATTACAATATGGTAAGGGGCGTAACATTTCCGTCACATGCTTGAGGTATTCGGCCAATCACAACGCACTGGATAGCTGGCCAATCACAGCACACCTCGCTTTTCAGAACGATGAGCTTTGTAAAAATCGAAGCGTTTCAGAAAGGCGGGGCGAGAAACAATCGCCCCGCGCAGAAAAGGAGAAACAATAATGTACAGTATGTGGAAAATAATGTGTTTTTTTAGCCTTAAACCTCATAAAACACATTTCATTACACCAAATACACAAAATACTGTTCTTTCTAGCAACATCATATGACCCCTTTAACCATTTGTCGATTAGATATTATAAACTTAGTTTTACTTAAATTCAGTAATAACCTGTTAGCATCAAACCATTTCTTTAAAATGTTCAGTTCCGTTTCTACATCTGGAAGTGTGAAGTAATTAGAGCTTTCTTAGATTTCTTCGACTGAGAACTTTCACTCTTCAGTAGATGGCAGTATCGAGTCGGTTACAGTGGCCCAAAAAGTATTTACAAATATCACACAACTTTGAAATATACATGCAGGCAATGTATGTATATGGTTGTTAGTTTTTTGTTTGCAGATACCACTTAATATGTAATATTTTGTTTTATAATGCAATGATATTGAGACATTTTTGAACATGACCAATCATTTTTGGGGCCACTGTGTAACAGGATGAGACCTGAATTTGTCAGAATTATTAATTATTAAAAAAAATAAATGTCATTATTACAAGAAAACGAACTAAAATCATATCAGCTTCACTAAACGTAACTAAAAAAATAAATTTTAATTTCTCACATTTCAGGGGAGAACTACCTTTATATTTTCCATCATACTTTTGACGGTCATGCATCATTTTACAGTGAAACAATTAACAATTAAATAAAAAAAAAAGCTCCTTTGGATCCCATTTTATTCAAAACCATAGCAACACTGCTTCAAAACGAACCATAATTATTATAATTGAATATTACACCGAAACACATGGTTAACGCAATAAGTGCAGCAGTTTATTCCTTCATTTATTTGCACTCCATGCCATGTAACTCGACCGAATAAATAACAATTTTCAAAGTATAGCTATTTATAAAGTATCATAAAGGCTATCTTTAAGGGTTTTAGGCTTGTGAAAGAATGGTTACAGGACGTATACACATGAAGCAAATACGTTTATTGGGAATTCATATAAAACCAACAACAGGCACACAATAGAAAAATAGCATATTATGTGCAAACGTCTTTAAGGTTATAGGGCAAATGTCCAAGCAAGGTAAAATGAAAACAACAGTTAAAGTGAAAGTTCATGTTTTTAAAAAGAGGAAAAACTATATACTATAAAGCTTGGTATAAAGATGCATGCTGAGGTATTGCAAACGATAGTGGTCTATAAAAAAAAAGTCTAAAGTGTTTTTCCTTAAGGGTTGCTGCATTTAGAAGTGCCATTTTGAACTAATGGAATCTGACAGAGAAAATTAAATTAAAGTACTCTGCAAAACGGTTGATCCTTGCAGGAATGCATTCGATTTATAACTACCTACATATTTAGACTGCAGCAGACCAGTTAAAATAATGAATACATGAGTTAATGAAAAAGAGAAGTTAAGCTTAACCATTCATGTTTGTCACTAAGAGAAATATCATGTTTTGTTAGTGCTTTCTCTAGTTGTCAAATGCAGAGCCATAAGCCTTTAAACCACTTAACGTCCTAACAGATACATGCTGGTGTCCGTAATTAGTGAGATATTCTCTTTCTTCAGTTCTAGTTATGCATCTAACAATAATACTGGTAAACACATCGAACGGTAGCTTATATCTACAGAACGTTCTGGTCAAAGTCTTATTCTATTTAGAAGACTAGTCACAGATCTTAACAACTATATTGTTATCTAGTAGCAATAAACAGGTCTAAAGTAGTTCTAGTCTGTTTAAGATTTTCCTCGTGACTATTTCAAGGCCCAGTTTTGTGCGAGAAACATCTGGTAAGATACACCCATGGCTCTCAGGAAGCGAATGTGGAATGAATATGTCCTAAATTCATGCTAGTTTTCACTACCAGCCTAGTACCGTGACGAACCGTTGAGTTGTGCAGCTTGGGAAGATTCCAGTACAGAACGAGTTCTCATCTACCTCATGATTGCCATGTAACGTTTGTCTGAGCGCAGTGGTCATTTCTCCAGGAGCTTGGCTAGGTTCTGCCGCAGGTCGCTCAAGTCGTAGATCTTGACGTCTAAAGTTTCAATGACCTTCTGCACCGCGCTCTCCGCCCTGCTCCGGGCATCCTGGGACGAAGCTAAAGCGCCCTCTGCTGTTTGTACTCGTTTATCCAACTCCGAGTTCTTCACTTCCAGGTCCTAATGCCAAGACAAATAAACATTATAAGCAAAACTCATCTTAACTCACCAAAACATGATCATATTTATACAACAAAGTCCAAAGCAGGGTTATTATAGTTAAGTAAAACTAATAATAAATAATATTTTTTATTTATATAGCGCCGTTTAAGATCTCAGGGTTGCGGTACAAGAAATGGGAGACGATTGTGCGGCAAAACAAAGACCAAAACTAAAGCAAATATCAACAAAACAAAGCAAAAGGAAACAAATATACAATTACATTAAAGAAACAATATTATAGAATTAAAGGTCGTAAACAGAGTAGCATAATTAAAAAAGGTGAGTTTTCGGCTGAGTTTTAAAGCCATAAAAACACTTTCTTTACTTAAAATAATACAATAATGCATAAGAATAAAACATAAATATATAAATATATATACAGTATATATTTACATCATCTCAATTGAATTTGAACTTTTTACTAAAATAACTAAAAATTAATGAAAAACAAAAACTAACAAAAATGTCAGAAAAACTATATCTCAAAATATAAAAATAAAAACGAATTCAAAATACTAATAAATAAGTATAAATGAAACTTGTCTGAAGCTAACACTTTTGTATTTTACCTGACTAGCAGTAAAGTTGTGGGAATTTACCTGTATCCTTTGACAGGCCTCTTCCCTTTCTGTCTCCAGCTCACTTAAATCTGGTTTCTTGCTTCGCAGAATCTTTATTTCCTGTAATAACCATTTTTACTGTAAATATTCTATACCAAATTATTCATTTTAGAAGCGAAATGTAGAAGTGCTTCTATTTTCAATGGAAATTCACTGGTATAAAAACTGACTTTAAATGGGGCGAAACATAAAATAATAATTTTGTAAACATTTCAAATGTATAGTATATAACCAGTGTCCCTGATTACATACTAATTTATGTTTAAGCAATTCCATATGTGACTCTGGACCACAAAACCAGTCTTAAGTCGCTGGGGTATATTTGTAGCAATTGGGTCAAAATTATTGATTTTTCTTTTATGCCAAAATCATTAGGATATTAAAGTAGAGATCATGTTCCATGAAGATATTTTGTAAATGTCCTACCATAAACATATCAAAACTTAATTTTTGATTAGTAATATGCATTGCTAAGGACTTCATTTGGACAATTTTAACGGTAATTTTCTCAATATTTAGATTTTTTTGCACCCTCAGATTTATTCAGCTTTCAGATGATGTATAAATCTCAATTTTGAAAAATTGACATTTAAGACTGGTTTTGTGGTCCAGGGATTTTCAGATTTATGAGTATTTCTGTGCTGGTGTCACCATTGCCTTGTTCATAGGGGACGAGGATCACAATTTCAGTAATTAAGCGCAGAAGTACTTGCCGTAATTATGCACAAAAGGTAACTGTACTCTCAGTGTCACTAACACTAATTACATAATTACCTCATGATTATTAGTGGGTCCAAAGCAACACAAAAATGCAAATATCGGCGTACATCGTGAGAAAGGCCACAGCAAATTCAAGAATTTTAGGCTGCAAAAATCTATGCCAATTCCTGGTTGGACTGATAAACACACACACACACACACACACATAAATAAATAAATATATATATAGCTAGAAGCCACATCACAGGCTGCCACTGTATTTACATGTGTGAGTAATGTTCATACATGATTCTGTTTGTAAATAAATCTTTTTATATTAAATAGACATTGATAATACAGTGTCTGTGCAGCTTACAGTGTGGACATTATAATGGGATCGATCTAGAAGTGTTCAGCGTAGACATGGTAGACATGAGTCTCAAGATGGATTTTCTTGCAGTGTCAGTTAGCACTGTTACTACATTAAGCAATCTTTACCTCATCTTTAGCTCGGATAAGAGCCTCCATCTCTGCCATATTCTGTGTGAGCTCCTCGCTGCCCGTCTCACTGGAAGCAGAAACCCCGCTCTGAGCCTCCAGCTCTGCAACCTGAAACATCAAACCCAAACGAAACCGCTATTACACAACTCAGGCCCAACTTACTGTATTAAACCATCAGAAACATGGAGAAAATCTTTTTAAAAGCTACTTTAAAAACAAATGCCAAGTAAAAAAAAAAAGTTTCAAATAAAAAAAAAGGTTAAAAGGTTAAATTCTTTGATATTTTAGAGCGTCATGAGATCTCGATATGATATAGTTTCCAGTTTTATGCTTTTTTCTGTATGTTGGCCGCACAACACATCTTCGATTTAACAGACAAAAACGTTTTTAAAATATCATTTGAACAAAACTGCTTCACTACTTATTTGTTTCTAAGAAATATTAATAAAATATCGTGCCAAACTACTCAATAAGGTTTTCTTTTTTAGAACAAGCCATCTGTACAAAGGACTTCGTATGCAAAATGCATAGAATCTTAAATATTTTCTTTATTTATACATCACCAAAAATTCTAAAAACTGAAAATTGTGTTTATTTTCAGGTTAAATATATATATAAATAAATAAAAAATGTCAATGTAATCTCAGACTTTTGGATCCCACTGGAAAATAAAATTAAATGAAAGAAAAATAAATAAATAAACGCAAAAATAACATAACTACCGCTGTCAAATGATTAATCGCGTCGAAAATAAAAGTTTTTGTTTACATAATAAATGTATGTGTAATTTATTATGTATATATAAATACACACACATACAGTATATATTTTGAAAATATTTACATGTATACATTTTATATTCATAGAAATTATATTATATATTAAAATATATTTAATATATAAACAACATATTTTTCTTAAATATATACATGCATGTGTGTGTATTTATATATACATAATAAATACACACAGTACACACACACATATATTATGTAAACAAAAACTTTTATTTTGGAAGCGATTAATCGTTTGACAGCACTAAACATAACAAAACAATAAAATAACCCACTATCCTGTTTCCTATTCTTTTACTTTGCACACAATCATGGTTTCTGTGATTTAGCGTCACATCTTCAGATGTCGTTTACTGAGGAAAGTAAAGCAGGCCATCACTGCACTGGAGCTTTTAGCATCGTCACAACTATTTTTTCAGTTTGTGTTAGGGAGAAACTTAGCGGTCTCATTTTCCCTACGGTCATTTATCTTCCCTCTGTTCCGGACAATGAAGGCGTATTGTCTTTTCCTATAAATATCCCTCTGCACGCTCTCTGAAGACCTGAACTACATTCGTCACCTGGTTGATGCTTGCTTCAGTAGACCTTCAAAGTGTTGTGGAATCCTTTATGTATGATTATGTAAAAACAATGAAGAGTGCCGAAGGGAAAATATTCTGTTTGCTTGAGCAACTGCTAAAACAAATTGTTAACACATGAGAACATCTAAAATGTGGATGTTATCCTTATGTGGTCCTCAAAAAAGCAGCAGTGTGGAAAAACGGTTTCATCTGGAACCTCTTCTTGTATCTCCCAATCGTCTTGTGAACATTTAATAACAACAATGCCATTCCAAATCGGCATTCTTTGAACATAAAAGAGGATATTTTGATAAATGTGATAGTTTTTGTTGTTTTTTGTTCATACACTGAAGGTCAATGGGGTCTCCACTGACTTTCATTGTGTGGACAAAAACTAAATCTGCTTTTGAGTTCTTCTGAAGACAAAGGTTTGGACGGCGTGAGGGTGAGTAAATGATGACACATTCATTTTTGGGTGAACTATTCCTTTAAGGCATGACACCATGAACGTGAATGGACTTTGTTGAATGGGGTGAATGGAGTGAAATTTTTAACTAATAGATATAACCAAACTTTCCCCAGTTGCTTAATCGCAATTGTTTTGTATTGTGTATTTTCGGAAATATTATGTTTAAATATGCAAATGAGGGATTCATTTGATTGCAGTAATTTACAGACGTTTCCAGAACAAAATTATGATCACTGGATAAACCCAGGTTCAAAATTCTTGCTTTATTTTGCTGACATCTTGGAGGTAATCATTTTTACTGATGGAATTTTTAGATATCTCTTTTTATCACTCCATAAATGAGAAAATGTTTACAGCCAGAAAAAAAAAATTTCATCATGACATGTTTTAATCATAACATAAATACACACACGCACACACACACACACACACACACAAAGTAGTTCAAATGCATAACTTGAAATCTTACAAATCTGAAAATTCTGTTTACTTTTTTTTTCAATTTATTTTTTAGGAATAATAAATTATTTATATATATATATATATGCTCTGGATCGGCGTATACGACAGCGTGTTCCAGTTCCTGCCAATATCCAGCAACTTCGCACAGCCATTGAAGAGGAGTGGACCAACATTCCACAGGCCACAATCAACAACCTGATCAGCTCTATGCGAAGGAGATGTGTTGCACTGCGTGAGGCAAATGGTGGTCACACCAGATACTGACTGGTTTTCGGACCCCCCAATACAGTAAAACTGCACATTTTAGAGTGGCCTTTTATTGTGGCCAGCCTAAGGCACACCTGTGCAATAATCATGCTGTCTAATCAGCATCTTGATATGCCACACCTGTGAGGTGGATGGATTATCTCAGCAAAGGAGAAGTGCTCACTAACACAGATTTAGACAGATTTGTGAACAATATTTGAGAGAAATAGGCCTTTTGTGTACATAGAAAAAGTCTTAGATCTTTGAGTTCAGCTCATGACAAATGGAGGCAATAACAAAAGTGTTGCGTTTTATAATTGTGTTCAGTGTGTGTGTGTGTGTATATATATATATGTATCTTACAGAAGTGTGTACACCCCTCACATTTTTGTAAATATTTTATTATATCTTTTCATGTGACAACACTGAAGAAATGACACTTTGCTACAATGTGTACAGCTTGTATAACAGTGTAAATTTGCTGTCCCCTATAAATAACTCCACACACAGCTGTTAATGTCTAAACCGCTGGCCACAAAAGTGAGTACACCCCTAAGTGAAAATGTCCAAATTGGGACCAATTAGCCATTTTCTGGTGTCATGTGACTCATTAGTGTTACATTATTTAGTGTTACCAATTTGATGCAGTGTGCGGCATATGGTCTGAGCACTGACAGGCTGACCCCCCCCACCCCTTCAACCTCTGCA
>NW_015505514.1:408251-415557 GCF_001515645.1 Sinocyclocheilus grahami | reverse complement strand
AAATATTTAAATATTTACAAAAATGTGAGGGGTGTACTCACTTCTGGGAGATACTGTATATATATATATATATATATATATATATATATAAAATAGAAATCAAACTGGAATGTTTTTTTTTTGGATGCTTTCTGAAGGAAGACATGTTGCAGTGCCTGAAAAATCTATGCAGTGCCTGAAAAAACAATGGTTTTTGCCTGCACTCCTAAAAACAAAAGGTTCTTCAGATTTTACTTTACATTAAGAACAAAATGGTTCTTTTAAATGTTCATTGAAAGGTATTTTGGCAAACCTAAAATGGTTCTTCTATGGCATCGCTGCAAAAATTAATGACTGTTTTAATTTTAAGAGGCTGTAGTGTCTTTTATTGGCCTCATTGTTCCTCACCTGCTCTCGGAGGCGATCGGTTTCTTCCTGATACTCGGCTAATAGTTTTTTCCATTGGTCAATGCTGCTGTTAGCTTCATGAAGAGCGGCTACCAGCTTAGTGTTGCTGTCCCGAAGAGAAAACAGCTCAGCCTCTGAGTTTCTCTCGCATATCGACCTGTGAACAAACCAACATCTGGGTTTCAACTATACTCAGGTCCTTCCTTCTGGAAGCTGAGGCAAAGACAAAGAATTTTACTCCAATGGCAGCAGATGCTAAACGCAGCACACATGGCTGTGTTATGAAATGTCATTTCTTTTGTGTTACCTTTATATTTTAGAACAAGTAAATCAGAAACAGACTGTGTGCTAAAGATTACTGATGTCCCTGGCTAGGTTGCTAGGTTTCAGATTTAAAGGGTAAGCATGTTTTAACAGCTTCTTTGACCTCATCTTATTTTGTAAGTAAGCCATTTGCTGATTGACGTCCTGAACACTGTCTCTTTGTGATTCAGTGCTGCGTTAGTATGGTGAAGTACTTCATGCTTGAATCCGTAAAACTTTTGACGTTAAACTCACTGCCAATTACCCCAGAAAACTACTGAGGAGGAAAAGTACGTCAGGCGGATTGATTAGATTCACGTGCATCTGAGCGAGCCAGAGTGCTTACATTAACTGATGAATTACATCAAATAATTACAATTTTAAACAGTTTGTCTCCAAGTGATGAATTAGCATGTAAGAAAACTAGATGATGAGATTTGATGGGCATCGGGGAGATCTGAATGTTTTACCCTTCAGAAAGCATCTTCCTTATCTGTTCTTTCTCCGTGGATTCCTCCATATCAGCACTCTTGCTGCGAAACAACTTGTCCTCACTGGAGCCATTGACACCAAGCAATGGAGGAGACTGACGGTCCTCAGACAGCACCTGGATTACAAACACATGATAGACAATATTACGATTTTTGCATGTTTTTAAAGTCTCTTATGCTCGCCAAGGCTGCATTTGTGTGCTCAAAAATATAGTAAAAACACTAATATTGTAAAATAGTATTACAGTTTCAAATAACTATTTTCTATTGTAATTATATTATGTAATATATCAGTTTGTTTGTTTGATGAAGAAACACTTGAGCAGTCTGCACATGATGTGACTAAACAGGGCATGAGGCAACATATGGCACTGTTCTGTGATTGAGATTTGAAAGGACATCAGTTTACTTCAGCCTGCTGTTCATGTAGACTTGAGAAACGCAGAACAGTACTTCTGAAAGAACTCGGCTCTTCTGCTTACACTGTATAGCAGCAAGTGCAGCCTTGGCATTTTAAACATCTACAGTGTTTCTGTGCTGCAATACACACTTGCTCTCAGAAAAGCTTGTATAATTCATCAATCTCAAACTCGGCGTTCCCCAAAGGAAGACGTTCTATTTCTAATCCGAGCACTCAGGCCCATGACTTGTTTGCCTTCTCTATAGCGGTTCGTGGCAGGCGTAGGGAACTCGAGATGGCGCTTTCCATGTGTTTAATATATTTAGAGAGGAATCAAAGACACGACATCTCCACTGCATAGTCAACGGCTTGGGAACTCAATAATGCATCTTGAAGATTACTAAATTTTTAATGAGGGATTACAGATTTCAAGAACATTCCTCTCTTATCATGAGCCGATGTCAAACCGTAGAAAAATGATACTGGACTTTAGCAACACTATTAGAAAGAGCTCAAATTAAACCACCTCAATCTTCCCCCAAATATCGTTCGAGACTCATGCTTGATGAGCCCTACTGAAACAGGAAGTTGGAGCGGGACATGATGAAGGGCTCGTCTTTTTTTATTTTTTATTGTAGATTAAATCAGTCTAGTTAGTGAAGGAGGTATTTATTTATATACTATTTTAGCATCTATTATTACTTCAAATTAGCTTTTAATTTTATATTTTCAGTTTTAATTTTAATTTCAGTTTAATATTATTGAAAAAGAAAGTTGTAGCGGGGAATGCCGAAGGACTCATCCTATTTCTTTTTTTTTTAATGATTTTAAATAGTTTTCCATTTTAAAAGAAATCAGTTTAGTTAGTGGGAGTAGTGTTATTTTAGTACTTTTATTTTTATATTTACAGTTTTTATTTTAATTTTAGTTTCAGTTTCTAGTGAAACAGCCAATAGTTTAGATGGAGGAGGTATTAGTGGGAAAAGTTTTTAATTTCAGTTTAATATTATTGAAAAAGAAAGTTGTAGCGGGGAATGCCGAAGGACTCATCCTATTTCTTTTTTTTTTTAATGATTTTAAATAGTTTTCCATTTTAAAAGAAATCAGTTTAGTTAGTGGGAGTAGTGTTATTTTAGTACTTTTATTTTTATATTTACAGTTTTTATTTTAATTTTAGTTTCAGTTTCTAGTGAAACAGCCAATAGTTTAGATGGAGGAGGTATTAGTGGGAAAAGTTAATTTTTCTATCATTATTTTTATACTATTATAGTATTTATTAATATTTTTACATTTTCAGTTTTCATATTTTTTATATTGTCTTATATTTTATAGGTTTTTTTTGTATTTCTTAGTTTAGGTTTTGTGATTTTATTATATGCTTCTATCATTTTTATTAGTTTTGTTTAAAGCATTTCTATTTAGCTTCATTTTTATTTCAGTCTTAGCATTAGTACTTTTAATACTTCAACTTATTTTAATGTTAGTTGCCAATGCAAAAAGTTTAACATTTTCATCTAATATTATTCATTTATTTCAGCTTTATTTCATTTAACAAAAACAACAACAACCCTGAGTGGGAGGGACTTTATTATTCTTGACAGCATTTGATTGGACACATTTTTGAATATGGCCCTGATTTCAAAATGATCGACATCAATATATTTTTGAATAAATCTTTATATATTTACCCAAGGAAAAAAAAGACCAAAGATAAATGTGCCAAAGATAATAGTCATTTTAATTTTGTTGATATTTTATTAGTACACTTGCATACAGATGGCCCCAAAAAAGCCACACAACTCCCAATTCTGATTCCGTAAGGTTTTTATAAATGGCTTCTGTACAAACTGGGGCAAAAGCAGGAATAAGTCATCCTGCATGACAGTGTTTCATATCCAGGGCTTCCTGAGGGGTTTGAGTAACTCTGTGACAATAGCGAATGGTGTCAGCTGCACAGGAGACACAGGTGTGTCATTGTATGTGGAAACAGATGTAGAAGGCAGTTTGACAGCTTACCTGAGACAGCTGAGAGAGAGACAATCCCATCACCACCAAAGAGACATGAAAAGAAAGAAGATACAAGCATTTGATGAATTACTATTAATACTCATACTTAAAGAGTTTGACCAAAAACATCAGTGTGGCAAGTGTTGCACAGGCAAGTACACACACTTTCTTGCAAAAGATTCAAACCTGTGACAAAACGGACTGACTTTGATGCATGAGAGACATTCATTGATGTTCCACTATTAAAATAGCTGTTACATAAACATAATACCTCTATTCTTCCCCCATCGCCCCTAGACTCACGAAAAGACCCCAAAACACTTTATTAATTAATAAGGGCAGCATTATTCAGTGCACACTGTTGCTGTTTTGAACTCTGAACACTCAGGTTTGATTAAATAATGAATAGCTCTCAGTCTGTGGCCTGTTTCATTTGCTCTAGAGAGGCACGTTTGAACGCAAAGAGCTCATGGGATGAAAAGCCTGTCATGGCCATTAAACCACTACAGAATACCGTGTATGGGCACACAACACATAAAGCATTTTACAGTACTATTAAACGGTAAGTTTGCCGATTTTCAACCAGCCTTGTTTTGTTACAGTGTTGGTAGTAGAAGTAAATGAGCAATTATTTTTCTGTGTTTTACCTGTTTTTTTAGTGTTTCTACTGCATAGACAGCCAACTTTCATTAAAACACAATCTTGCTGGCAGTAAGCTACCCCTTTAACCCTTATGTGTCCTTAGAGAACAAAAAAATGTCCATGTCAAAAAGCTGTCATAAAAATATTATATACCTTATTAATATTTTTTCCTCTTTCACTGACATAGATATTTTTACCAACATCAGTCCTTATCATAACTAACAAAATGTATTCATTTTCAGGATTTTAATCCTTTAAAGGGATAGTTCACCCAAAAATGGCATTTAAAGAGATAGTTCACCCAAAAATGACAATTACCCCATGATTTACTCAGCCTCAAGCCATCCTAGATGTATATGACTTTCTTCTTTCAGACGAATACAATCAGAGTTATATTAAAAAATGTCCTGGCTCTTCCAAGCTTTATAATGGCAGTGAATAGGGGTCGAGATTTTGAAGCCCAAAAAAGTGCATCCATCCATCATAAAAAGTGCTCCACACGGCTTAATAAAGGCCTTCTGAAGTAAAGCAATGCATTTGTGTAAGAAAAACATCCATATTTATAAAGCCTGTAAGAGCAAATGCAGACATGGTTTTATGTTTACGCGGCACGATGCAACGTGTAAAAAGACAGTAGAATTCATTATAATCTGTAATAATGTCCCCACTGGATGCAACAAATGCCTCATTTATAATGGGTTTCCATGTTTTTGTCTCGTCGCTCCGGCCATACAGGGCATCACAGTATGGTAAGGGGCGTAACATTTCCTTCACATGCTTGAGGTATTCGGCCAATCACAGCGCACTGGATAGCTGGCCAATCAGAGCACACCTCACTTTTCAGACCGATGAGCTTTGTAAAAATCGACACGTTTCAGAATAGAGGAGAAACAATAATGTACAGTATGTGGAAAATAATGTGTTTTTGAACCTTAAACCGCATAAACACATTTCATTACACCAAATACACAACATAATGTTCTTTTTAGCAACATCATATGACCCCTTTAATGCTTATTGCTTTAGTTTACCACATTTTGGTAACATGGTTGCAAAAGTTGCAAACCACGCAGAAAATGAATAGAAAATAAAAGTAGTGACATATCATTCCTTCCAAATTGTGACATACATCCGAGTAAATAGAGTATTAAAAATTTTGGAGTTTATTGCTACAATTTCCCACATTTTGGTAACAGGGTTGGAAAAATTGCAACGCGCATAGAACATTTATAGAAAATAAAAGTTGCAATGAAACAGCAGTAGTGACAGATCATTCCTTCCGTATTGTGACGTATTTCCAAGTAAACCGGATTATCGAGAAAAAAAGAAAAGAAAGTAGAGTGAGTACTTGGTTTTATCCATAGATTGTTGACAGGATGGAGGCAGATCTGAATGAGAGCTTACAGTAGATTTTAAAGGGGAGATCTAATGCCATTTCATGAATTCTGACTTATTTACACTGTTAAAGAGCTGGATTCTCATGCTAAACATGGCCAAAGTTTCAAAAAACGAGATGGACATATGACGAGCTGGATGAGGAGTATTTCTGTGCCAAATACACTCCTTCAGTTTGTTTGTTCCCAACATTTCGTTGACGAAAGTTTTATAAACAAATTAAATCAAATTTAAGTCAATAAAGCTTTTGTTCCTTTCATTTATGTGGGCACACCAAAGAGGTTAGGGTTGAGTCAGTTTATTTAATTTTACGGGTTAGCTCTTAAAACTCATTTTGAAATTATTCTTCACAATTTGCAACCTCTGCCAGTATCCCGTTAATCAAACCTAAGATCAGGAAGGTATGGTGGCTCGATTTTATATAATTAGTTCCTTTTGTCGAATCCGTAAAATTTTACAATGGATAATTGAGGATTTTTTAGCTGCTCCTAGAGAGGAAAAATTGGAGGGTCTCACAAAAGATCAGTTTACTTAATGCGAGTGAGCATTTTGGTATTGAATTGGCTTTACCTAAATCAGCTAAGTTAAGACAACTTCGTAAAGCTGTAAAAGAAAAATTAGTGAAAAGGATGGTTTTGACTTTGGATACACAATCTGATGTGGAGGAAGGGGTACCAAAAGGAGCTTCAACTAAGTAAGTGGTGATTTTGGAAATTGTAACTTAACATTTGAGCAGCAAAAAGAATTGTTAGAAATTAGAAGTAAGGAACGTGCATTGGATAGACAATTGGAATGGGAAAAGGAAAAAAGTAACGAGCGAGAATGTGAGCGAGACTTTGAAAAGTTTAGGGCTCAACATAAATTAGAAGAGTTGAAATTAGCGCAGGAAACGGAACGTTTTGGATTGATGTCTGAGGGGAAAATGCCAGGTGTTGGTTCCGAAAATTTACCAAATGATCAGCCAGGTTTAAATAGTCAGTTCTCCAATATTGTAAATATGGTAAAATTTGTACCAAAATTTAACGAGAAAGACCCAGATGTGTTTTTTTTTCATTATTTGAAAACATTGCTGAGGACAGAGCGTGGGATGATGCGGAGCTCACCTTCCTGTTGCAGAGTGTTTTGGTGGGCAAGGCACAAAAGGCTTATATTGCCCTATCAAACTCTCAACGAAAGGTATACCACGTTGTAAAAGTAGCGGTACTCAAGGCATACAAACTGGTTCCAGAAGCATATAGACGACATTTTAGAGGTTGGAGAAAAGGGGAAAACAAACCCATGTAGAAGTCGCGAGGGAATTAATGGGTCATTTCAATCGCTGGTGTGTTTCTGCAGGAGCGGACACTTTTGAGAGTTTGTGCGATCTAATGGTATTAGAACAATTTAAGAACATAGTCCTTGATCGAGTAGCCACTTACATAAATGAGCATAAAGTGAAGTCTGCAGCCGAAGCAGCTGTTCTTGCGGATGAGTTCGTTTTAACTCGGAGGCAATAATGATGGTAATCGCCGAGAGTTTCAAAATGTTAATGTAATTCGATCTGTTAATCTGAAAGGTGATCAGAATCGAAAAGTAGACCCGAGTTCCACGTGTAATTATTGCCTTGAAAATGGACATTGGAAGAGGGAGTGTACAGTACTACGAGACAAGTATAATAAATCTATTCCCAAGCCTGTAGCTT
>NW_015505514.1:385790-406021 GCF_001515645.1 Sinocyclocheilus grahami | reverse complement strand
CGCACTGGATAGCTGGCCAATCAGAGCACACCTCACTTTTCAGACCGATGAGCTTTGTAAAAATCGACACGTTTCAGAATAGAGGAGAAACAATAATGTACAGTATGTGGAAAATAATGTGTTTTTGAACCTTAAACCGCATAAACACATTTCATTACACCAAATACACAACATAATGTTCTTTTTAGCAACATCATATGACCCCTTTAATGCTTATTGCTTTAGTTTACCACATTTTGGTAACATGGTTGCAAAAGTTGCAAACCACGCAGAAAATGAATAGAAAATAAAAGTAGTGACATATCATTCCTTCCAAATTGTGACATACATCCGAGTAAATAGAGTATTAAAAATTTTGGAGTTTATTGCTACAATTTCCCACATTTTGGTAACAGGGTTGGAAAAATTGCAACGCGCATAGAACATTTATAGAAAATAAAAGTTGCAATGAAACAGCAGTAGTGACAGATCATTCCTTCCGTATTGTGACGTATTTCCAAGTAAACCGGATTATCGAGAAAAAAAGAAAAGAAAGTAGAGTGAGTACTTGGTTTTATCCATAGATTGTTGACAGGATGGAGGCAGATCTGAATGAGAGCTTACAGTAGATTTTAAAGGGGAGATCTAATGCCATTTCATGAATTCTGACTTATTTACACTGTTAAAGAGCTGGATTCTCATGCTAAACATGGCCAAAGTTTCAAAAAACGAGATGGACATATGACGAGCTGGATGAGGAGTATTTCTGTGCCAAATACACTCCTTCAGTTTGTTTGTTCCCAACATTTCGTTGACGAAAGTTTTATAAACAAATTAAATCAAATTTAAGTCAATAAAGCTTTTGTTCCTTTCATTTATGTGGGCACACCAAAGAGGTTAGGGTTGAGTCAGTTTATTTAATTTTACGGGTTAGCTCTTAAAACTCATTTTGAAATTATTCTTCACAATTTGCAACCTCTGCCAGTATCCCGTTAATCAAACCTAAGATCAGGAAGGTATGGTGGCTCGATTTTATATAATTAGTTCCTTTTGTCGAATCCGTAAAATTTTACAATGGATAATTGAGGATTTTTTAGCTGCTCCTAGAGAGGAAAAATTGGAGGGTCTCACAAAAGATCAGTTTACTTAATGCGAGTGAGCATTTTGGTATTGAATTGGCTTTACCTAAATCAGCTAAGTTAAGACAACTTCGTAAAGCTGTAAAAGAAAAATTAGTGAAAAGGATGGTTTTGACTTTGGATACACAATCTGATGTGGAGGAAGGGGTACCAAAAGGAGCTTCAACTAAGTAAGTGGTGATTTTGGAAATTGTAACTTAACATTTGAGCAGCAAAAAGAATTGTTAGAAATTAGAAGTAAGGAACGTGCATTGGATAGACAATTGGAATGGGAAAAGGAAAAAAGTAACGAGCGAGAATGTGAGCGAGACTTTGAAAAGTTTAGGGCTCAACATAAATTAGAAGAGTTGAAATTAGCGCAGGAAACGGAACGTTTTGGATTGATGTCTGAGGGGAAAATGCCAGGTGTTGGTTCCGAAAATTTACCAAATGATCAGCCAGGTTTAAATAGTCAGTTCTCCAATATTGTAAATATGGTAAAATTTGTACCAAAATTTAACGAGAAAGACCCAGATGTGTTTTTTTTTCATTATTTGAAAACATTGCTGAGGACAGAGCGTGGGATGATGCGGAGCTCACCTTCCTGTTGCAGAGGGTTTTGGTTGGCAAGGCACAAAAGGCTTATATTGCCCTATCAAACTCTCAACGAAAGGTATACCACGTTGTAAAAGTAGCGGTACTCAAGGCATACAAACTGGTTCCAGAAGCATATAGACGACATTTTAGAGGTTGGAGAAAAGGGGAAAACAAACCCATGTAGAAGTCGCGAGGGAATTAATGGGTCATTTCAATTGCTGGTGTGTTTCTGCAGGAGCGGACACTTTTGAGAGTTTGTGCGATCTAATGGTATTAGAACAATTTAAGAACATAGTCCTTGATCGAGTAGCCACTTACATAAATGAGCATAAAGTGAAGTCTGCAGCCGAAGCAGCTGTTCTTGCGGATGAGTTCGTTTTAACTCGGAGGCAATAATGATGGTAATCGCCGAGAGTTTCAAAATGTTAATGTAATTCGATCTGTTAATCTGAAAGGTGATCAGAATCGAAAAGTAGACCCGAGTTCCACGTGTAATTATTGCCTTGAAAATGGACATTGGAAGAGGGAGTGTACAGTACTACGAGACAAGTATAATAAATCTATTCCCAAGCCTGTAGCTTCAGCCTCTGGAAAGTTGTGTCATTATTCTGATACATCTACCAACACTCTTATTAGTAAATCTGCGACACTAGTGAAAAATGAACAAGGTGAAACTCAGACTTCTGTTGAGGTAACGACGTCTGACTATGGTCCTTTCATCACGAGCGGTTTCGTTTCCTTGGTGAATGATTCTATTAAAGTGCCTGTTAAGATATTGCAGGACACAGGTTCATTGTAATCGTTTATATTAGAGTCTACATTACCTTTTTCTTCTGAATCAAGCGTGGGTAGTAGTTTCTTGATTCGAGGAATTGGGTTACAGACTTTCTCTGCGCCCTTGCACAAACTCCAGCTGCATTCAGATCTTGTGCAAGGTAAGGTTGTGATGGCCTTGCGTCCTTTTTGCCGGTGGAAGGAGTGGATGTCATCTTGGGTAATAATTTGGCTGGAGGACAAGTTTGGCATGATGTTCCACCACCTCCTGTGGTCAGGGTGACCCCCTCCCTTGCCATAAAGGATGATAAAAATGCTTTTGATTTTCCTAATGTGTTTTCAGCTTGCGCTGTGACGCGTGCAAAGGCTCTTGCCTCGAAGAGTACTGATGTTGCGCATGAAAAACCTTCGACCATACGGGTTGTTTTGCCTGCCCTCCCTTTATCTATTTCTGTTAATAAATTAATTTCGGCTCAACAACACGACTCTAGTCTAGCAGATTTATTTGCTAATGCGAAGAGCACAGAAGAAATACAGAGTTTTGCTAGTGGTTACTTTATACAGGATGGGATGTTGGTTCGTAAATGGACCTCATGTAGTGATAAAGCGGTGGGTGAACCTTTGTTTCAAATTGTAATACCCGTCGTTTTGCATGATGTAGTACTACAGACTGCTCATGGTGATATTTCAGGACATTTTGGAGTTTGAAAGACGTATGACAGAGCATTGCGTCACTGTTTTTGGCCGCGTCTTAAGAAAGATATATCCAAGTTTATTCTGACCTGTCATATCCATCAAGTAACATGTAAGCCTAATCAGGTTATTCCACCTGCTCCTTTATATCCCATTCCTGCAGTGAGTAACCCTTTTGAACACATCGTTATCGATTGTGTGGGGCCTACGCGATATCCAGCAGCGTATCCGTTGCGGTTCATTAATACAAAGTCTATTGTGAAGGCTTTGACGCAGTTTCTCTATCTTTGGTATCCCGAAAATAATTCAGACTGATAGGGGGACTAATTTTTCATCCCGTATTTTTGTGGAAGTTTTGCAACAGTTGCGCGTTGAATCGTACCGAAGCAGTGCGTATCATCCACAGAGTCAGGGAACGGTTCCACCAGACCCTAAAACAGTTGTTGCGCGCTTATTGCATCGAACTTCATAAGGACTGGGAAGAAGGTCCCCCTTGGCTCATGTTGGCCGCTAGAGAGGTAACCCAAGAAAGTTTGGGCTTCAGTCCTAATGATTTAGTTTTTTGGACACGCGGTGAGGGGACCTTTAGCAACACTTTTTGATGAACCAGTGAAACCCGCATCACCTACGAATTTGCTGGACTACGTTTATGGGTTTCGTCGTCGACTTCTGCTGGCCTGTAAACTAGCCGGTGAAAATTTGTCTAAAGCTCAGAGTAAAATGAAGGTCCAGTTTGATAGCAGGGCGGTGAGTAGGGAATTCAGTCCTGAAGATCAGGTGTTGGCTTTACTTTCTATTCCGGCTTCGCCTTTTTTAGCTAAATTTAGTGGTCCATATCTAGTCCTGCGGAAGGTTTCTGACCTAAATTATGTTATTTCTACTCCGGATCGCAAGAAAACAACTCAGTTGTGTCATGTAAATTTGCTCAAGTCATATTATAGTCGTGCGTCGGTGGTGGAAACTGTTTCTGGTTCGGATGTGAAAGCTGTAGCGCTGTCGGTAACTGAAAGTTCGCTTTTAGTTTCACCTGTGGAAGCCGTTAGTGCTGATGAAGAGGATGTATTAAAGAGTCATGTAATTCAGCCTAGGTTATGTAATTCGGAGGCGCTTATTAAACTGGAAACTTTGTTTGGTCATATGACGTGTGACAAAAGTGCTGAGTTACGGACGCTCTTGCAAGAATTTTTGTCACTCTTTTCCGATGTTCCATCACGTTCTGACCTAATACAGCACGATATAGATGTGGGAAATTCCCCACCTATTCATCAGTCCTTTTATTGTGTGCCCCGAAAAACAGCGTCTTTTGGAACAAGTAGTAAAGTATTTGTTAGATAATGGTCTGGCTGAACCATTTTGTTCAAGTTGGTCATCTCACTGTTTATTGGTTAAAAAACCTGATAATACGTTACGCTTTTGTACTGATTACAGAAAGGTCAATGATATTACCAAACCTGACTCTTTTCCTCTACCCCGTGTCGAGGATTGCGTAGACAGAGTTGGCGCTGCCAAATTCGTTACAAAAATTTATCTTCTTAAAGATTACTACCAGGTTCCATTGACGCCCCGTGCACGGGAGGTTTCGGCCTTTATTACACCGTCCGGGCTATACTCCTATAGTCATGAGTTTCGGGTTATGGAACGCTCCAGCGACCTTCCAGCGCCTGATGAATCGGGTAGTGGCGGGACTGAAAGGATGTGCTGTTTATCTTGATAATGTGGTCGTTTATAGTGAGACTTGGAAGGAACATTTGTGCCAGCTGCGGGCACTACTGTTGCATTTGGTGGAGGCTAATCTTACAGTAAATCTGGCTAAGTGCGAGAGAGCCACTGTAACTTATTTGGGGAAGGTGATCGGGCAGGGTCAAGTGCGTCCAACTACAAAAAAAGAATTAATGCGGTTTTTGGGGATGGTGGGCTATTACCGCAATTTTTGTTAAAATTTCAACTGTGGTGGCTCCCCTAACCAATCTTTTAAAGGTAAAATTTGAATGGTCTTCTATCGGTCAAGACGCATTTGAAAATGCAAAGTTGCTGTTAAATATGGCACCTGTGTTGACTGCGCCTTGGTGGGATCTGCCGTTTCAGTTGCAGGTCGATGCCAGCCAGGTAGGTGCAGGAGCTGTGCTTTTGCAAAAAGATGACACTGGGGTTGAAAGACCTGTAAATTTTTTTCCAAGAAATTTAATTGTCACCAAACAAATTATTCGACCATTATGAAAGAAGCGCTTTCATTGACATGGACCCTACAGCACTTTGATGTGTATGTGGGTGGCGGTTCAGTGCCCGTTGTGGTGTTTTCCGATCATAATCCCCTCACGTTTTTGCGTTCTCCGAATCCACGTCTTATTCGTTGGGTGTTGTTTCTGCAGCCGTATTGTTTGGAAATCCGACATATTCGGGGAGTTCACAATGTTATGGCTAATGCGTCATCTCATTCATTTTGAGATTAAGTAAATGAGTCATCTACCTGATTGTTTTCTTTCCTTTCCTCTCATTCAGGTATTCCTTTCTCGTTTTTTCAAGGCGCCTGAAATATTCAAAGGGAGGGATGTGTGGTTTAAGGGGATGGTGGAGTTTCTTGGTGGGTGGTTTTATATATGATTATGTATGATATGGATAAATTGATTTGGATTTAGTTGGAGAAAAATTGGATTTGGATTGTTTTGGAATTTTTGGTAGTTTGGATCAGAGACTTTGAGTAGTCCTTGTCTTGAGGGGGGAGGTGTTACGACCCGGGGTAGCACCTGTTCCCTAAACGGGATCTGTTCTCTTCTAGGTGGCGTTCTAGGTTCTGGTGTGTGTTTTCTTTTGTCTGTTTGCAGGGTGGAGACAAGCGGCAGGTGCGGTGGATTACCGATGAGTTGACTGATAAAAGGATCTCTGTACTCCGGTGTAGTGTGCCCCATTGGAGCTTGACTTCTCTCCAGCACCAGACTTTGAGCTTTCTTTGATATTTGATCTTTTGTTGTTTTCCTTTCTCTTCCCTTTTGGGTTTAACTATCGATTAAATTACGTTAATAAATGTTTATTTTGAGTAAACTTACTTTGTGCGTGGCCTCCCCATTTAATGTTGCGCTGCCTTGAGTCTGGTAGTTTGTAACAGCGTCCTCCACCACTGATCTATATTAGTAGATCAGGCTCAAACAGCTTGTGAGCCACTAAAACCAAAATGAGTGGCTAACTACGCTAAAATGTTCAAATACATACAAAATTGTCAAAATGCCTGTCTTGGCGAGTATCCAGTTAAACACAGTCAGTTTTGGAACGTTAAATAGTTGAGAAAGAGAACGCATGTTGTGTAACAGTATATTGGGTTCGTGGATAAACTCTTAAAGGGACCGCAGTCCAATATTCCTGCTACTGTCTGTCATGTTAATCAAAGAACAAAAGACAAAGAAAACAATTTTCTGCTCTTGACTGAATACGTTTTATAACTTTAATGGTAATCATTAATATGTATTTAATTTTTACAATGAAGACTACAGAAATTAAAGTAATCAAATGTAAAATAACACTGGATGTGTTTTTTTTTACATTTGATTACTTTAATTTCTGCAGTATTTCTTACCTGAATAAAAACTTACTTAACCTGAAAAACTTAGTTTCATAGCTCTCTTTATTCTATTGCATTTATTTGTGCTGTTGTTTGCCTTTTTTTATTTATTTGTTCTTATTTTATCACTGACTTTTTTTTATGAAAATAAAACTTTGCGTTGAAGAAAAGTAGATTTTTGTTTGTATATGCTGTCAATTATAGTTCTTAGAAAGAAAAAAAAAATCGGTATCGGCAGATCACACTAACGAAAAATCGGAAATCGGAATCGGCCAAGAAAATTGCAATCGGTGCATCTCTACTTATTTTACTCATGAATTGAAAAAACCCATTATAAAAACGGATAGGAAAAAAATCTCAAGGGAACCCATGGCGAATTAGTCTTCTGGGCTTTGATGTCACGTCTCTATTACTGGAGAAGTCTGGCTTACGTCACCAGGATATCGAGTTATGACATTTTGATTAAAAGAAAAGGTAAAAACTTAAAGGGTTAGTTCACCCAAAAATGAAAATTCTGTCATTAATTACTCACCCTCATGTCATTTCAAACCCGTAAGACCTTCGTTCATCTTCGGAACACAAATTAAGATATTTTTGATGGAATCTGAGAGCTGTCTAACCCTGCATAGACAGCAACGCAACTGAAATGTTCCCAAGTCCAGAAACGTAGCAAGAAGATCTGTAAAATAATCCACATTCTCATATTCTCATAGCTTTGTATAATTGCGGCTGAACCACTGATGTCACATGGATTATTTTACAGATCTTCTTGCTACGTTTCTGGACTTGGGAACGTTTCAATTGCGTTGCTGTCTATGCAGGGTCAGACAGCTCTCAGATTTCATTAAAAATATCTTAAAGGGGTCATATGATGTTGCTAAAAAGAACATTATTTTGTGTATTTGGTGTAATGAAATGTGTTTATGTGGTTTAAGGTTAAAAAACACATTATTTTCCACATACTGTACATTATTGTTTCTCCTCTATGCCCCGCCTTTTTGAAGCGCATCGATTTTTACAAAGCTCATCGGTCTGAAAAAGCAAGGTGTGCTGTGATTGGCCAGCTATCCAGTGCGTTGTGAATGGCTGAATACCTCAAGCGTGAGACGGAAATGTTACGCCCGTTACCATACTGTGATGCCGTCTCCCGGAGCGACGACAAAAACATTCAAACCCATTACAAACGAGGCATTTGTTGCATCCAGTGGGGACATAATTACTGATTATAATGACTGTCTTTTTACGCGTTGCGTTGCATTGCGCCGCGTAAACATAAAACCCTGTCTGCATTTGTGAGTAGAGAAATGACAAACAACAAGTGCTACTCCACACTGCCCAAAACTCGCGTTTGAATCATCAGTGGCAAATGATAAAAGAAAACGCACTTACATGAGTCAGAAATGCCGGCATTTTAGTCTAACGTTATTCTCCCAGGATCAGTAAACAGTCCTCCATAAAATGTGCCGGCGATCCACAGCACTAAGTTGAAGTATTCCCTCAGCGACCAGCACGGATCAGCTCTAGGCATGACGAAGCAGATATCGTCCTCTTTTGGAAGACCAAACAAAGTAGTTTCGCTTTCACAACGGAAAACACAGCGGCCTAGCGTGAGCTGAAGCCGGGCAAGAGTGAGCTGAGGCGGCGGGGTTGAGAACGGCGGTCCCGGCGAAGGAGCGGTGAAAACGGTGAAAGCCGGACCGCTTTCACAACGAAACACAGAGCGTCTTCACGACATGGCGGCAGCAACAATACTACAGCGAGAATAAAAGTTACGCCTTCTTTCTTTGCGTGAACATTTGGGCGGCGTTATGCAAATCTTCCCAC
The DNA here is from genome assembly GCF_001515645.1 of Sinocyclocheilus grahami. Classification (NCBI taxonomy): domain Eukaryota; kingdom Metazoa; phylum Chordata; class Actinopteri; order Cypriniformes; family Cyprinidae; genus Sinocyclocheilus; species Sinocyclocheilus grahami. Next base: position 397,483 of record NW_015505514.1, on the reverse strand, counting down.
ATAGTGATGTAGATATGTGGGGGCGTGTTAGAACGAGCCATTTTAGGAAGGTGTGGTTAACTCTTAACTTTTATAAAGAATATCTCTTTGGATTTGAGACTTTAGTCTTTGCAAATTTACAGATCTTCTTTATGCACCAAGAGCTTGTAACACTCCAAAGAGAAAGGAAAAAATGAAATCACATCATATGACCCCTTTAATTTGTGTTCCGAAGATGAACGAAGGTCTCACGGGTTTGAAACGACATGAGGGCGAGTAATTTAAATTTAAATAATGACAGAATTTAAATTTTTGGGTGAACTATCCCTTTAAAACATATACGTGAATAACTGTTCACAATCATCAAAATGCATTTATAAACTATTAAAAAGATAAAATTTTCATTTTATGTCAACTTAAAGCAGTTTATGTAAAATTTTGTGACTGGTTGACCATTAACATTTTCTGAACACCTCCTTTCACTAACTTAAAATACATAAAACTAAAGATTTTTTGGTACCTTATTCATGGAAAGTGCCAAATAAGCTGTCTCGGACTTTCAAAGTTATTCTTCTCAGCTATGCAAAAAGGTTAAATGGGTCATGAACTGAGAAATCTAAATTCCCTTGATCTTTTGACATATAAGAGGTCTTTGTACTATAAAAACATCCTGTAAATTTCAGAACTCAAACTTTCTTGTTAGTCTAAAAAAAGCTTATATTGAAGCCAATCTGCCAAAATGACAGGTTGTGTAATGTGCCACTTTATGACGTAATAGTGTGGCTAAACCCCGCCTCCGCAGAAGAAGATCAACGCCTGCTTTTACATCACTGCCCATTTATTCACACATGTAGTGTAAATAACGAGAGAGGCAAACACAGGTCTACGTAGAAATCACACAATAAAGATACTCCGAAGAAAACAAGACACTGCGCATACAATGTTACATTTGACGTCACTTCCTGTTTGTTGCTGCCGTGTGGTTTGAGTTTGAGCTCCGTCAAGCTGCTGGTTCGTCTGGTCAGAGGAGAACTGGCCCCCCGACTGAGCCTGGTTTCTCCCAAGGTTTTTTCTCCATTCTGTCACTGATGGAGTTTTGGTTCCTTGCCGCTGTCGCCTCTGGCTTGCTTAGTTGGGGACAATTCTTTCCAGCGTTATCGTTGACATAATTGCAAAGATATTATTTAAACTGAACTAAACTGGATGTTGACATCACTGAATTCAATGATTCAATGAACTGTCTTTAACTGAAAAATGAGTGTTTACTATTGTCATTTTGCATTATTGACACTATTTTCCTAATTAATGCTGTTCAGTTGCTTTGTCACAATCTGTATTGTTAAAAGCGCTATATAAATAAAGGTGACTTGACTTGACTGTGCAATGCCAAATTGTGGACAAACACAGTCTTTGCATTGCCTTCCTTCTAATCCCAAAATTAGGAAAGAGTGGATTAGCTTTATTTTTAATGAAGTTCCAGACCGTGTCAGTAAGAACTTGGTCCTTTGTTCACTTCACATTACCATGGACTCACCTGAAAACAAGGCCAAATTCGACGCAGGATTTTCAAAAAGACTGAAATTAAAAGACGATTCTGTGCTGACTATATTGGATCCGACAGTAATGTCACACCACACAAGTGTGAGTAACTGTTTTTATTACGTGGTCACTATTGCTTTGTCTGTTATTACAGATCGTTTGATATGAACTGAGTATTTATGTGTTTTTAACCTAAATCACAGCACTGATGAGGGAGGTCAAAACAGGACAGAAAAATAGCCAATTATTTCTAAATTATGATGTTTTTTAATATAAAAATCTTGGTGGACCTCAGAGAAGCAGTTCTTGACCCCTTTAACTCACATGAATGTTGAACAGGAAAAGGTGATTGTGGAGTTCCACAGTTGAGTTTGAACAATGCAAAGCTTATAAGAAAACTGTAAAATCTGGAGATTAGGCCTGTCACGATAACAACTTTTTGTTGTGCGATATATCGCCCCAGAAATAATTGCGATAAGCGATATTATTGTCATATTAAAGACCATTTTATGCCACTGAATCATAATGTAACAACATAATAATGCAAGAAGGCCTACACACTTCCAAATGACAACAAACTTTTAATTTTTAAGAATATTTAGATCATGAAAATTAAGTATCAAAATATTAGATACCTTAAAAAACCTGAATAAATAGTAAATAAACATTTTCTAACAAAAAGTGCAAAGTAACCAGTACAAAAAAAGAAAAATGCACAAAGAACTTGTATGGAGATTTTTCCATCTACAGATTTTTCCCTGACCTTCTTTTCTCTGTAAATTAAGGGTGCACACTATTGCTGAGAAACACAATCACTACTCAGCAGTCAGATGTCTGTATGCACAAAGGCACAGATCCCTAAACAAGACCATATCTGCAGATGAAACTTTTTTTGTAGAAGCACTTTAAATTTGAACTAGCACCTCATAACTACACCACGTTATGTACGAGAAGCTGCAAAAGACACAGGCGCAAGTGGAATGTACAAAACATGGTGACATTAATTTTGAAGTAAATATAATTGCGTCACCAAAAATGATTGAGGTCATGTACATATATTGCGCGATAAGTCGATATATTGATTATTGCGACAGGCCTACTGGAGATAATAACATTTACAATGTCACACCAATTTAGTCACATAAAAGCATTAAAAATGCATTATTTCACAATAATGAAACAACAAAGACTATTTGGATGAGAAATTAGAGGGTCATTCCATGTCAAATCAACCAAATTTCAGAAATTTCCCCGGCTCCATTTTTATTTTCTGAAGAAAGATAAATATGTATAGTGGTGAAAGCCAAAATATTGAATGTCACAGATGTATATTTACTCAGTAATCCACTATTTTGTAGAGGGGGTCAAAATGACCATTTTCACCTGAGAAACGGAGCAATTGAAAATGGGCCGGACATTTCTGGCACTCAGACATGCATGTTCTGCATAGAACTACAACTGTCTTGATTGAACGAAACAAGATATATTTCTAATTTCAACGTAATTTTTTCTTCAGACATTCCCCTTTAAATACAATAAGTATCAGCTGTATGCAAAGTGACCAACTTTTGTTTTTCGACCACTGAAAATGGGTAATATTCAACGATCTGGACATGGAGCAACATTGGGAACCCCATATCTCTGGGGACTGAACTATAGGGCCTTGAAAATGAAGATTCCAAAAGAAATGTTTATTAGAAACCATAATCTAAGATAACTTTAATACTTCTTGAGTTACATGCACACAACTTTAGGAAAAATATAAATATATGGCACTCGGACAGGTATGAGCTATGAAATTATTTTGATAGAGGGAAGCAAGATACATTTCTACTCTCAACATTATTTGTTGTTCAGATATTCCTCTTTAAAAGATGGAAGTATCTTTTGTATGCAAAGTGACCAACTTTTGGTTTTTGACCACTGAAAATGTGTACGATTTAACAGTTTACTCCTGGATCTATACTGAGAGCCCTATATCTCTGGAAAATTAAAAATTAAGACGCCAAAAGGAAAGTTTGTTCAAACTCAAAATCTAAAAGGGCATTAAGATACCTTTCTTGAGTTACAGACACGCAAACTTTGGAGAAAAAACTCGAAAAGTGCTTTCCCCCATATTTGAATAGCCACCAATGCAACAAAGACTGCTAAAGTCAACAGATTTTACTAACAGACCTAACAATCTTTGTGTAAAAATAATATAATAACACAGTCTTTCTGAAGTAGTTTTTACCCTGCTGTAATCTGGCTCCGAATCTCAGGTGAAAATTGTCATTTTGACGCCCCTCTACAAAATAGTTGATTATTCAGTAAATACATTGATGACATTTAATATTTTTCCTTTCATCACAATACATGTTTATATTTCTTCAGAGAAAATATTGACAAAATTAAAAATTGGAGCCGGGGGCCTCTGGTTGAGTTGACACGGAATGACCCTGAAGAAACTCTTCTCATGAGCAGAGCTGAGAGACAGAGACTCGACATTCATCGAGCTGCCTAACTGCTAGACGGCGTTTTAGGAAACTGCAGGGACGTGTGGCTTTATTGGGCATGACTTTAGACATTTTCTGCTGGCTCGGAACGGACACCGACGACTAAACATGCTGTGTAGTTCTGAAGCCCAGCAGGAATGTGAGCTCGCGTCCGCCTTTTCCAAACTTACGCCGTCCAAAAAATACTGATCCGAACTAAAGTTACACTGAATGTGCAACTGTCACACACTAGTAAGTGTTAACGCTAAACGTACACAGAGAGGTTATCTGCGCTGTTCAAGACCAATCGTCGTCGTTTTTCTGACATTTGTAGTAAAAGGAGCGTGAACTCACCCCATCTTCCCAGAAGTAACGTTAAATCAGTGAATTTCAACCACTCCAGTTTTCTTTCCCAGCTGATCCACGCAGGCTCGGTTTCAGTCCGGTCTGTCCTGTTTATATGTCGATAACCACACAGCAATGTAAGTGTCAAAACAGTTGTTGTGCTTTGTTTGCTCCGTTACGGAGTGTTTTTATGGAAATGGAGCTCTCCTTTGTCTAACGTTAGTGTCTCTGTTGGCTCTCGGTTTCTCGTCCTCATAGTCCAGTTAGTTTTTCTCCAACGGCCTCGCTGTTTCCACGCTGCTGAAAAGCACGAAATAAGCCTGCACTCCTGCTGTTGCGTTCCGTGGAGCCCTCATAGTCAAATTTCTCAAGTAATCTGCACCCTCTGAATACTACAGCGTTCACTCATGTTGACCTACCCCACTCCTTCATGCTAATGTAATCTGTTGCCCCCTGCTGGCCGCGGGACGCAGGAGACACTGGAGACACTGGGCTGCTAGAGTAGAGCTCGAGTCAGAACAACAGAACAACATCTTCTTCATGGACTCCATCTTTCCATGAGAGAAACAAAATGGTGTGTTTTATAAAGCTAACGATATCTATCTATCTGTCTGTCTGTCTATCTATCTATCTATCTATCTAGCTATCTATCTATCTATCTATCTAGCTATCTATCTATCTATCTATCTAGCTATCTATCTATCTATCTATCTAGCTATCTATCTATCTATCTATCTAGCTATCTATCTATCTATCTATCTAGCTATCTATCTATCTATCTATCTAGCTATCTATCTATCTATCTATCTAGCTATCTATCTATCTATCTATCTAGCTATCTATCTATCTATCTATCTAGCTATCTATCTATCTATCTATCTAGCTATCTATCTATCTATCTATCTAGCTATCTATCTATCTATCTATCTAGCTATCTATCTATCTATCTATCTAGCTATCTATCTATCTATCTATCTAGCTATCTATCTATCTATCTATCTAGCTATCTATCTATCTATCTATCTAGCTATCTATCTATCTATCTATCTAGCTATCTATCTATCTATCTATCTAGCTATCTATCTATCTATCTATCTAGCTATCTATCTATCTATCTATCTAGCTATCTATCTATCTATCTATCTAGCTATCTATCTATCTATCTATCTAGCTATCTATCTATCTATCTATCTAGCTATCTATCTATCTATCTATCTAGCTATCTATCTATCTATCTATCTAGCTATCTATCTATCTATCTATCTAGCTATCTATCTATCTATCTATCTAGCTATCTATCTATCTATCTATCTAGCTATCTATCTATCTATCTATCTAGCTATCTATCTATCTATCTATCTAGCTATCTATCTATCTATCTATCTAGCTATCTATCTATCTATCTATCTAGCTATCTATCTATCTATCTATCTAGCTATCTATCTATCTATCTATCTAGCTATCTATCTATCTATCTATCTAGCTATCTATCTATCTATCTATCTAGCTATCTATCTATCTATCTATCTAGCTATCTATCTATCTATCTATCTAGCTATCTATCTATCTATCTATCTAGCTATCTATCTATCTATCTATCTAGCTATCTATCTATCTATCTATCTAGCTATCTATCTATCTATCTATCTAGCTATCTATCTATCTATCTATCTAGCTATCTATCTATCTATCTATCTAGCTATCTATCTATCTATCTATCTAGCTATCTATCTATCTATCTATCTAGCTATCTATCTATCTATCTATCTAGCTATCTATCTATCTATCTATCTAGCTATCTATCTATCTATCTATCTAGCTATCTATCTATCTATCTATCTAGCTATCTATCTATCTATCTATCTAGCTATCTATCTATCTATCTATCTAGCTATCTATCTATCTATCTATCTAGCTATCTATCTATCTATCTATCTAGCTATCTATCTATCTATCTATCTAGCTATCTATCTATCTATCTATCTAGCTATCTATCTATCTATCTATCTAGCTATCTATCTATCTATCTATCTAGCTATCTATCTATCTATCTATCTAGCTATCTATCTATCTATCTATCTAGCTATCTATCTATCTATCTATCTAGCTATCTATCTATCTATCTATCTAGCTATCTATCTATCTATCTATCTAGCTATCTATCTATCTATCTATCTAGCTATCTATCTATCTATCTATCTAGCTATCTATCTATCTATCTATCTAGCTATCTATCTATCTATCTATCTAGCTATCTATCTATCTATCTATCTAGCTATCTATCTATCTATCTATCTAGCTATCTATCTATCTATCTATCTAGCTATCTATCTATCTATCTATCTAGCTATCTATCTATCTATCTATCTAGCTATCTATCTATCTATCTATCTAGCTATCTATCTATCTATCTATCTAGCTATCTATCTATCTATCTATCTAGCTATCTATCTATCTATCTATCTAGCTATCTATCTATCTATCTATCTAGCTATCTATCTATCTATCTATCTAGCTATCTATCTATCTATCTATCTAGCTATCTATCTATCTATCTATCTATCTGTCTGTCTGTCTATCTATCTATCTATCTATCTATCTATCTTTGGTAGCACATTAGGGAACACATATTTACTATTAACTAAGATTTTGACTGTCTGTCAAACTGTCTGTCTATCTATCTTTCTATTGTTCTGTGTTCTATCTATCATTCTATATATCTCTCCGTCTGTATGGCAGTCTGTCTGTTTACTGGCTGTGAGGAATGTGTTATTATATTTTTACTTGAAGTGTAACATTGGCTAAAATAGCAAATCATTTAGTAAATGTCATTTTTCTTAAATGTGTTTATAATGATGGGTAATATCAAGGTTACTATTAAAATGTACATAATATCAGTATACAATAACTGTAGTAACTGCTATGTTGCTGAAAATGATGGTTACCATGGTAACTTTAAAAGTTGTCACTCTACTGCTGATGTGAAAGCTTGATCTTATTCTATTTTAATCCATTTGTTGTGCTTAATTTGAAGTTAAATGGTTTATTTCTGTTTTGGTTAAATAACAAGGACTTTGTTAAAGTAAGTGCTTTTTCTTTTTTAATCCTAGATTCGGAGGAGGTGGATCTTCATTTCGTGACTGATTCCCGTATATCTGAACACATGGAGTACAGACAGGTAGCAGGCAGCCGCAGTGCAGAAGGTACTTTCGTGAAGACAGAGGGCAGCAGCACTTCACTTTGGGACAGAAAATGTGTAGCTACAGCAGGATGCTGTTCTAACTAAAGACATTTCATATTCTGTCACCAAAACCTAAAGCAATGTCTCTCTCAAATGATTGATACAGATCACACAGCGCTGCTGCGGTTGTTGTTGTTATTGTTGTTTTTTTTACTTTTTTAGGGTTCTGCTGTTTAGGAACACTCTCAGATACCCCTGAGGGGTGCATATTAGTACCTTAAAGGTGAATATTAGTACTTTTTAAAAGGGTACCTTATTTGATCCAAAATACAGTAAAAGCAGTAATATTGCGAAATATTTTTTAATATTTAAAATAACTGTTTTCTATTTGAATAAAGTTTCAAATTAAATTTATTTCTATGATTTCAAAGCTGAATTTTTAGCATCATTACTCAAGTCACATGATCCTTCAGAAATCTGATTCCCGTATATCTGAACACATGGAGTACAGACAGGTAGCAGGCAGCCGCAGTGCAGAATCACAAAGGTACTTTCGTGAAGACAGAGGGCAGCAGCACTTCACTTTGGGACAGAAAATGTGTAGCTACAGCAGGATGCTGTTCTAACTAAAGACATTTCATATTCTGTCACCAAAACCTAAAGCAATGTCTCTCTCAAATGATTGATACAGATCACACAGCGCTGCTGCGGTTGTTGTTGTTATTGTTGTTTTTTTTACTTTTTTAGGGTTCTGCTGTTTAGGAACACTCTCAGATACCCCTGAGGGGTGCATATTAGTACCTTAAAGGTGAATATTAGTACTTTTTAAAAGGGTACCACCCAGGGCTGGACTGGGACAAAAAATCGGCCCAGGCATTTTTTGGTTCAGGTGGCCCACCACCATTTATATATATATATATGATATACACTACCAGTCAGATGTTTTTGAACAGTAAGATTTTTAATCTTTCAAAAGAAGTCTCTTCTGCTCACCAAGCCTGCATTTATTTGATCCAAAATACAGTAAAAGCAGTAATATTGCGAAATATTTTTTAATATTTAAAATAACTGCTGAGTAGAATTTTTCAGATGATGAATGGAACAGCATTTATCTGAAATGGAAATCTTTTGTAACATTATGCATGTCTTTTTCATCACTTTTGATCAATTTAAAGCATGCTTGCTAAATAAAAGTATTAATTTCTATAATTTATTTCCCAAAAAAACAAAATAATTCTACTGACTCCAAGCTTTTGAATGGTATAGTGTATAATGTTACAAAAGCTTTTTATTTCAGATAAATGCTGATCATTTGATCTTTTTATTCATCAAAGAATCTAAAAAAAAAAATTACTCAACTGTTTTAAATTTTGATAATAATAATAATAATAAATGTTTATTGACAGCAAATCAGCATATTAGAATGGTTTCTGAAGGATCATGTGACACTGAAGACTGGAGTAATGATGCTGAAAATTTAGCTTTGATCACAGAAATAAATTACATTTTAATATATATTTAAATGGAAAGCAGTTCTTTTAAATAGTAAAAACATTTCACAATATTACTGCTTTTGCTGTATTTTGGATCAAATAAATGCAGGTTTGGTGAGAAGAGACTTCTTTTAAAAAATATTACCGTTCAAAAACTTTTGACTGGTAGTGTATGTAACACACTCATATCACATCTAGTTGTTTTGGATAAGAATAAAACGTCAGGTCCGACAATGTTGTGTCTTTTTTTAAATTTAAATCTAGATTTATTCGCATTGGCCCATGGAAACCTCTATGAACACACTTGACTTGGCCAAAAAAGTGCGGGGGACGAATTTACATTTTATCAAAAAGTGTTTATGTATCAGAGATGTTCACAAGTCTTTAACTTGGAGTTTGAGTCAAGTCTGAAGTCTTTATCGCTGGAATCTGAGTCAAGTCTCGAGTCTTTGACTCTAAAAATCTCATTCAGAATCCTCATGTATTGAAATTTTTCATATTTTACAAAACCATACAAATAAAGTATTTCTTTATTATATAATTCAGGGGTATATAATATATAATTTTTTTTTTTACATGTATTGCATTTTTACATTTAGACACATGTGATGCCATGTGACAAAAAAAATCTGTTCAGGGTTTTCCTCCTGAAATCTATACTATTTTAATATTTTAGCCTACTTAAAAGCATAATCTAAAAACAATGTAGCTACAATAATCAAAACGTTCTCATCTCGAGCAGAAAATAAAGATAACTAACCATTTCAAAGTTTAAGTTATATCCTAGCCATCTAACAACCATTTTCCCAATTATAATTACATGATTCTTTTTTGCAATGTTCTTAGCCTACAGATTAATAATGCTAAATGTAGATCAGAAACGTCTGGTCACATCTGGTTTGAACAGTCAGAGCCATAGGTTATAGAAAGATAAATATATAGTATGAAAAATAACTATATTTGCAGCAACATGTTGTTTTCTTGTTTCTGTTGTTGTTAAAATAACCGTGTCATCTGCAGCTCTTGAACTTTAGTGCACGGAGCTGAAAGGTCTTGAATAAAGCGTGTTTGGCTTTTAATAAAAATACTAGAGGATATAGCGCTGAAATATATTTACCATAAACGACCCTGAGCGCTTGTTATGTGATCCGCTTTGCTTTTTTGACATGCCGTTCACTTAAAATGGTGCTGTTACGGCTCGCGGTTTGGATGGATGCCGGGGTGCGGATGCGGTCCGCCTTTTGAATATCAGTTATTTAAGGATAAAAGACTCGAGGTGCTTATAAAATTTTGACGAGTCCTTTTCCTGGAGTCGAGTCAAGTCTGGAGTCATTTCAGGTCGAGTCTGAGTCAAGTCTGAAGTCTATAAAAATGTGACTGGAGTCCGAGTCACTTAACTCGAGTGCCCATCTCTGTTATGTATTCTACTCTCATGGCGTGCACACACATTAGGATAGGTTAGATGCCTGCCTCCGCTGCGAGTCCCTATCAAGCACTTTACAGATTCAACTACTCTCCTCTCCTCCTCCTGCCTGGCTCTTTGGCCAGCATCACTCACCGCAGAGCAAGCCTGTTCTTGATAAATCTGCTGTGAAAACGTGGGAAAAGCCGACGAGGAAGAAGTTGGAGTGAAGCGATCTTTATATAGGCGGAGCAAAATACTTAATCGCTCCGTCTATAGCGCATTGTGATTGGATGGTTTACGCTGTCTATACAGGAGACAATCCAATGGGCCACTGGCTGCTCGCTGTCCCTGCGTGATGGTCCTTGGTTAAAAAAAAAAACATTCTGTCGGCCCATTATGTGCGTCGGCCCACCGGGAAAATGCCCGGTATGACCGATTACCAATCCAGCCCCAGTGACAGCTTTTTTACCTTTTTTCTGACAATAAAAAGTATAGCTGAATAAGTGTTAATAAACATCTGATAATAGATTAAAATGTCAGTAACTCTTAAAAAAATAACATTTGTAGATTAAAATATTTAATAAAATAAATATTTGTCGATTTGAAAAAAAGAAAACAAAGTTGATTCATACTCAACTTATTGCACCATGGATGTAGATTCCATACAGATTTATAATGGCTTTACAGTAGCAACATAAACTGTAGTAACTAATATGGTAAAACCAAAGACTCTTGGTTTGTGATGTCTGTTTATTTAAAAGGATCATATGATGCTATTTTATAGATCATTATTTGGTGTAACAGAATATGTTGACATGCTTTAATGTTCAAAAAACACATTATTTTTCAAGTACTGTACATTATTGTAGGTCCTCTATGCCCCGCCTCTCTCAAACACGTCGTTTTCAACAAAGCCCCCTCCTTTGACAAGCGCAGTCTGATCTGATTGGCCAGCTGACCCAGTGCATTGTGATTGGCCGAACACCACAAGCACGCGTCAGAAATGTAACGCCCCTTACCATAATCACGAGCTTCAGCTTTCAAAGTAAATACCAAGACAGTTAATAATGTCGTTAGTTTTACCATCAGTTCAAGCCCGAAAGGGCAACAGAGTCGCGTGACAGACACAGTGATGATGCAGTACACAAGCCGCGGTTAAGACAGCTGACGTCCATGAAAATCGTCCATAAAATGCGTTGCACAAATTCGAACATCTGGGTTGTGCTGTTCTGTTGTAAATCAATCTTAACCAATGATTCCTAATTGCATCTACTTCC
>NW_015505514.1:375835-384681 GCF_001515645.1 Sinocyclocheilus grahami | reverse complement strand
TAAAAAAACTGTTGTCCATAAAATGCGTTGCACAAATTCGAACATCTGGGTTGTGCTGTTCTGTTGTAAATAAATCTTAACCAATGATTCCTAATTGCATCTACTTCCGGAAGGCCAAATAAAGTGATTTTGCTTTCGCACTGAAACACAGCGTCTCCCTGACATGGCTGCATCAACACTACTGCTGTTCCTGAAACCACGCTTTCTTTCTCTGCGTGCACATTTGGGCGGCATTATGCTAATATTTCCACATAGTGACGTAGACATGTGGGGGCGTGTTAGAACGAGCCATTTTTGGTAGGCGTGGCTGACTCTTAACTTTTATAAAGAATATCTCTTTGGATTTGAGACTTTAGTCTTTGCAACTTTACAGATCTTCTTTATGCACCAAGAGCTTGTAACACTCCAAAGAGAAAGGATAACTTGAAATCGCATCATGTGACCCCTTTAAATGTTGTAAAAGCCCTAGTGTCTTTTCAGATAGATTGAATTGCTCTCCCTAGTGGACAAAACTGTAAATACATATCCATATCTATGCGTGTGTGTGTGTCACTTTATCAATTTAATGCATCCTTACTGAATAACAGTATTTATTTTCTTAGAAAATATTTTACTAACCTTACAATTTTGAACAGTAATGTATCTGTATGTGATAAGCACACTAACCGTAACTTTATTATTAAAAACACAGTAGGCTTCACACATAGACATAATGAGAATCCAGAAGGTGACGTCAGTGACCACAACTAAGCTTGAAAGCGAGGATACATTTGCAACCTCAGTAACTGCTGAGAATCACACACTGTTCTCTGAACTGGGTTATTTCCAGTATTATGTCTCAGGTGCACTTTAAAGAAAAGCTAAAAAAGCTAAAGATGCATAACTGACTGCACCTGGTTGTACAGAAGACACATGCAGCAGATAGAGGAGGTTTGTTTAGGCTTATTTATTTGTCACTACCAGTCAGTTCTTGTTGACTAAAGTGATGTTTTGTCACACTCCAGGACTCTTGTTTCAAAGGACAGGCCATTTCTGTATGTGGATTCTATGTCATTGTCTTTTGAAGTGCTGTCTGTCGTGTGGAAAGACTCTGGCAGCTGTAGCGTCTGTCCTCTGTAACTAGGATTCGGATAGCAACAGGATGTCATAGAGCTCAAGTCAGTAACTCCACCCTCTTCGTCTTCCTCATCTTCCTCTTCAAAGACGACAAGCCCAAAGTCTTGCAGTAAAGTGCCCTGTTCAGGGGTCACGTCCTCCCTGGGTTTGCTTAGATCTTGACGTAGCAAGAGAACGAATTCATGCACCTCCTCCATCATCTGGCTCAGGTCCTGCGACACAAACATTTTCTCATTTGGAATTACATGCACTGATGACTCATGCACAATAAAATAAAATATATATACCCTCCGTTTATTTTATGTCAATTTCATTAGTAGTTCAAGACTATAATTTATGTAAATTCTGTGAGATGATTTTGCAACATAGCTTTCCTTCACTCTTTTTATAGTCTTAAAGCTGCTTTTAAAGGGGTCATATGATGCTTTTTTAAAGATCATTATTTTGTGCATTTGGTGTAACAGAATATGTTGACATGCTTTAATGTTCAAAAAACACATTATTTTTCAAATACTGTACATTATTGTAGGTCCTCTATGCCCCGCCTCTCTCAAACACTTAGTTTTCTACAAAGTCCCTCCTTCTGACAAGCGCAGTCTGCTCTGATTGGCCAGCTGACCCAGTGCATTGTGATTGGCCTAACACCGCAAGCACTCGTAGGAAATGTAACGCCCCTTACCATAATTGCGAGCTTCATCTTTCCAAATAAATGTAAAGACAGAGCCACAGAATAGAGTTGCGTGACGGACACCGTGATGAAGCTGGTATGTGTTTGCAGTACACAAGCCACGGTTAAGGTCGTCCATAAAATGCATTGTTGTTCTGTTGTAAGTAATCTTAAAGACTCCTAAATGCATCTACTTCTGGAAGGCCAAATAAAGTGCTTTTGCTTTCGCCTAGAAACACACAGCGTCTCCCTGACATGGCTGCTTCAACACTAACTGCGGTTACTGAAACCACGCCTTCTTTCTTTGCGTGAACATTTGGGCGGCATTATGCTAATATTTCCACATAGTGAGGTAGATATGTGGGGGCGTGTTAGAACGAGCCGTTTTAGGGGGGCGTGGCAGAGTCTTAACTTTGATAAAGAATATCTCTTTGGTTTTGAGACTTTAGTCTTTGCAACTTCAGGGATCTTATCTATGCACAATCAGCTTGTAACACTCCAAAGAGAAAGGAAAACTTGAAATTGCATCATATGACCCCTTTAAAGTACATCACTGCAAATGTGCTGATGTGACATGTTGGTATTTTGACCTCACCACAGATTTCTTTCTGCTAACAGTGAAGGGAGATTTCGGAATTTGGGTCATTATAATGTGCCGCATAATCAGTCATGCCTTGTTAAAATATTGTTTATAAGTAAAAATATAAGTTTTGTTGGAAATACAGTAGGTTTTGATTCTTCAGCAGTCTGTGTTGCTAACCTGCTCTTCCGGACATCTGAATTCTATTGTATCTAACACAGGACTGGGTACCTCAGGTAACAGCTTCAGTCTGCAAAGCAAAGAGACAGTTAAAGAAATTTTAGAGGTAAATACATTTACATTTATCATGATACGATTTTCTTATTTGAATTTTTTTCAAAATGAGATTTAAGACAAATTATAAATGAAACAGTGTCTTTTTATTATTTTTCAGAGAAAATGCTGCACATTTCTTCAAAACTAAATTGAAATTTTAAAACAAATCCCAAAGAAATAATAAAAATAAAAGAAATCTCTTCATATAAACAAGCTATGGCTTTGCCTGTGCACTTTCCATTTAAAATGACAGGTTAGCACTTTATTATTATTATTATGCATAAATGCAGCATGAGCAGTTTTTAATCTAAATTAGATTGTATAATTTTGAAATCTGAAGAACAAACATGGTCTGACGTTAGTTTTGCAAAATTATTCTACATGAAACATATCTGAACGAAATGAAAACGTGTTTCCTTGGATACCGCTGTAAACAAAGCAGCGCTGCTCTTATAAATACTATTTTATTATGCATTATACAGAGACGAGATGAAAGAAAATGCTTTTTGAAAGACAGTCAGTTTATTATTTTAAGAATAAAGTCAAAATTATGAGAATAAAGAGTTTTAAAGGGTTAGTTCCCCCAAAAATGAAAATTCTGTCATTAATTACTCACCCTCATGTCGTTCCACACCCCTAAGACCTTCGTTCATCTTCAGAACACAAATGAAGATATTTTTGATCAAATCCGATGGCTCAGAGAGGCCTCCATTGACAGCAACGCCACCCAAACTTTCAAGATCCATAAAGGTACTAAAGATGTCGTTAAAACAGTCGACGTGACTTCAATGGTTCTACAATAATTTTATAAAGCGACAAGAATATTTTTGTGTGCAAAAACAAAACAAAAATAATAACTTTATTCAGCAATCTCTTCTCTTCCCTGTCATTATCCTTACGCGGTTAACGCACTAAGCACAGTGAAGGCTTCCGTGTTCTACGTCCGAACGCCGGCTCATTATTGGCCAAAGCTGCACATGTGAGCAGCGCGATGCATGCGTGTGATGCTGATGCAGGAGCCGTCCAAT
The DNA here is from genome assembly GCF_001515645.1 of Sinocyclocheilus grahami. Lineage (NCBI taxonomy): Eukaryota > Metazoa > Chordata > Actinopteri > Cypriniformes > Cyprinidae > Sinocyclocheilus > Sinocyclocheilus grahami. The sequence continues at coordinate 381,014 of NW_015505514.1, read as the reverse complement.
AATGAGCAGGCATTCTGACGTAGAACCTGGAAGCGCTGGATGTAAACAACATATGAGAATGACACAGAAGAGAAGAGGTTGTTGAATAAAGTCATTATTTTTGTTTTGTTTTTGTGCACAGAAAGTATTCTCGTCGCTTCATAAAACCACTGAAGTCACGTCGACTGTTTTAACTATGAGAATGACACAGAAGAGAAGAGGTTGTTGAATAAAGTCGTTATTTTTGTTTTGTTTTTGTGCACAGAAAGTATTCTCGTCGCTTCATAAAACCACTGAAGTCACGTCGACTGTTTTAACGACGTCTTTAGTACCTTTATGGATCTTGAAAGTTTGGGTGGCGTTGCTGTCAATGGAGGCCTCTCTGAGCCATCGGATTTGATCAAAAATATCTTAATTTGTGTTCTGAAGATGAACGAAGGTCTTAGGGGTGTGGAACGACATGAGGGTGAGTAATTAATGACAGAATTTTCATTTTTGGGTGAACTAACCCTTTAAAAACTTTAAGAATAAAGTCAAAATTACAAAAATAAAACTGTAATATTTTAAGAATAAAGTCAAAATTATGACCAATATGTAATATTTTAAGAATAGTTAAAATTACTATAAATACAAGATTAAAGTTGTAATATTTTGAGAATAAATTCAAATTTACAAGAATAAAGTTGTAATATTTTGAGAGTAAAGTCAAAATTACCACCAATACCAGATTAAAGATTCAAAAATGCAACAATTTAGTTAGAAAAGCCTGATTTTTTTTTTATTTTTTTTTAGTGCATGTATTCCCTGGTAGTCTAAACCATGACCATGGTCTACTGATCTAGCTCTATGATCTGCTTATGTACAGCTTATGTACAATTTAATATATCTTGCTCCTCAATCAGTTGTTCTGGGCCACCAATACCAGATTAAAGATTCAAAAATGCAACAATTTAGTTAGAAAAGCCTGATTTTTTTTTTTTTTTTTTTAGTGCATGTATTCCCTGGTAGTCTAAACCATGACCTTGGTCTACTGATCTAGCTCTATGATCTGCTTATGTACAGCTTATGTACAATTTAATATATCTTGCTCCTCAATCAGTTGTTCTGGTTTATGGTGATCTCACCTCCTGACAGCTACGGAGCAGATTATAGTACACAAGAGGGCAACAACACAGATGATCAGGATGGTGTGGTCCTGCCATGATAAGCCTGGATGAAATGGCAGAACACATTTGCTGTTGGCAGGTATATTCTCCCACCTCATTGTGTTTATTTGACAAAAAGCAGACAATGCAAATAAATATTTCTGTTCTGCATAGTCATTTCTCATTTTGCATTGACTGTGTTTCAGTACCCATTTCTTTGGATTGTGTTTCAAAGTTCACCGTTGAGTTCGGCCCAGTACCAGCTTCTGTCCTTCCGGCTATAGATATGGTGTAAGAGGCGCCTGGGTGGAGGCCCTTGATCAGGAAGCTGGTTTTATGTGCTGAGACATTGTGGAACTCTAAAGCAAGAGGAACAGAAAGCAAGAGATGTTACTCCTCATATTTTACTCTGGTGAATGCAGCGTTGATATGTTTGTAACGGGTTTGGTTATTTGTCATACAAGTAAAAAAAACTATCTACAGCTGTGACTTCCATAGCAAATAAATGATTAGTGATACTATAAACTTTTGGCTTACTCGTGTTTCCCTGTCCAGATATCCAAATGACATAATGCTGTAGAAATCCTCGCTGCTCCACCACAGGAATGGAAGACCAACTTACCACAGCTGATTCATGTGTCACATCAGAAATATTCACATTGGCCGGACCATTAACAGGTGCTGAAACAAATGCAAATGTTCCATGATGTTGACATCACTGAATTCAATGATGAACTGTCTTTAACTGAAAAATGAGTGTTTACTATTGTCATTTTGCATTATTGACACACTATTTTCCTAATTAATGCTGTTCAGTTGCTTTGACACAATCTGTATTGTTAAAAGCGCTATATAAATAAAGGTGACTTGACTTGACTTGACAACAATGTAGGAAACAGATCCGGCGTGATGCAGCTGACACAGAACAGCATACGCTGTTTACGTCCAGCGATATTCTCCAAAATGGCACCAGGGTGAAGCGGGGGAGACAAATTGTTGAATAAAGTCATTTTTTTTCTTTTCTTTTGCGCACAAAAGTATTCTCGTAGCTTCGTATAATTGCGGATGAACCACTGATGTCACATGGATTATTTTACAGATCTTCTTGCTACGTTTCTGGACTTGGGAACATTTCAGTTGCGTTGCTGTCTATGCAGGGTTAGACAGCTCTCAGATTCCATCAAAAATATCTTAATTTGTGTTCCGAAGATGAACGAAGGTCTTATGGGTTTGAAATGACATGAGGGTGAGTAATTAATGACAGAATTTTTGGGTGACAGAAATTTTTGGGTGAACTAACCCTTTAAGAGGTTACAAACACTAACAATTTAACAGCAATTAAAAGAATTTTATTGAGTCCTAAAATATAAATTTTTCATACTGTACATTATAATGATTTACTTTAAAGGGGTCATATGATGCGATTTCAAGTTTTCCTTTCTCTTTGTCGACTGTTCAAATGCGGAAGTTTTGCGCAGTGCAGAGTAACGAGTTGTGTGTGTGTGTGTGTGTGAGGGGAACAGGGTCACATCACAGGAGAGTGAACTGTCTGTCAGAAATCATAGCACATCAGCTGTATTAACCGCGGCTTGTGTACTGCATCATCACTGTGTCTGTCACGCGACTCTGTTGCCCTTTCGGGCTTGAACTGATGGTAAAACTAACGACATTATTAACTGTCTTGATATTTACTTTGAAAGTTGACGCTCGCGATTATGGTAAGGGGCGTTATATTTCCGACGTGTGCTTGTGGTGTTTGGCCAATCACAATGCACTGGGTCAGCTGGCCAATCAGAGCAGACTGCGCTTGTCAAAGGAGGGGGCTTTGTTGTAAACGACATGTTTGAGAGAGGCGGGGCATAGAGGACCAACAATAATGTACAGTATTTGAAAAATAATGTGTTTTTTGAACATTAAAGCATATCAACATATTCTGTTACACCAAATACACAAAATAATGATCTTTAAAAAAGGCATCATATGACCCCTTTGAGAATTTTCTGCTTTATTTTAGATTTTATTGTTTTATTTTAAATTTTTAAACAAAATAATATTTTAATATCAGCCATTTGTTTTAATATCGGCCATTTATTGGCCATAACATGATAATAATTAACAGAATTTTATTGACACATCCTTAGTCTGAACTTACCTCTCTGTTTTGAGTAAAAAGGACACATAACAGCAGTTTTATAATGGTTCTTTTTCATGGTGTGAAGAAAGTAATAATGACGTACGAAATTCTCCACCTCTGTAATTAAAACCAGAGACACGGGTTAGCATATGCAGCACATGCTAATATGACACATGAACTGATGTTGAAATTGGATGAATGGCTTATCTTTACCATTTTTAATGTCCTGGAATGATTTTTTGGGTGATTTGTTTACTGTCCTTGGTCGAGTCTCACCGTCTTCCAGTTTGTACCATTCTAAGCAGGTTTTCATAGCCTTGTTGATGTTTGAGGACATGTGAGAGTCACAGTCTGAAAATGGTCAAAAATTCAAATGAGTTTACAATTTACTGTTTCTTCTCAAGGTTTTTTCATTTTTTCAGTGTGAGTAATTTTTAACAACACTTTAAAAATCTCAGTCACCAAAAACCCCACAACTTACACTTGCATCCTGTCATAAGCGAACACACTCAAGCACACATACTGTACCTGAAAACCCATGCTAACACTTACAGTTCAGATGTTTCACAGCAGGAATGATGATCTGCTTTCGTGGTGAACTTCCAACATTGTTAGTTGCAAAAATGGAAATCCTGGCTTCTGAATAAGTTATTGATGCATTATATGTTTGAGTCACAGTTAAATGGTCCATTCCCTTTTGTTTTTTTGTACAAGGCCAAACTGAGAGGGTCAGATTGTACTTCACACCCCCTACAGACTCATTATCAGGTGGGGCCTAAAGAACACTACATTTTAGCATCATTCAAATCAAATTGTATTAATCTTCAACCTAATAAAAACATGTCTGGTGTGCTCTGTTCCTTTCATACTTACATCCCAGGAGAGAGTAATATCTCTGGTACCATTTGTCAGGTTGTTTTCCACCCAGCGTATTACAGGTGTGCGCCTGATTTCTGTAGAGAAGTGTTACATCTGTTAACCAAATATTTTCAGATGCTTTTACTTATTAAAAATTGTTTCGGATGGCGCAGTCGTAGCATTCATTGACAGATACAGCTGAACTCGAACCTGAGGGAACATCCACCATTAGGCTCCAGTCACTCCAGAGAGCATGTAGTGAGTTTTCACATAGACTTGACTGCAGTTTGGCCTGCCGCCTCAGTTGGATCTGGTAGATTTCCGTGTACTGTAGATCTAGCGTGTAGAAATCTATAAACATATTCATCTCAATCAGTTTTGCATTTTTTTGTGTTCAAAATTTATATAATAAGCGAGTACACCATGAATCCATTTTCCAAACCGTGTTTTTGGCTTATCCTGAATCACTACGGTACACCTATATTAAGTGTTTATATTCTATATCTAGACTATTTTAGACGTCATAAAAATGATTCGTCATAGACTTAAACAGAGAGAAGTAGCTCCGGCTACAGTGTTCTTCCGCAAGAGTCACCCAGTTCTGTTTATTAAAGGGGTCATATGATGTTGCTAAAAAGAACACTATTTTGTGTATTTAGTGTAATGAAATGTGTTTATGCTGTTTAAGGTTAAAAAACACATTATTTTCCACATACTGTACATTAATGTTTCTCTTCTATGCCCCGCCTTTCTGAAACGCGTCGATTTTTACAAAGCTCATCGTTCTGAAAAGCGAGGTGTGCTGTGATTGGCCAGCTATCCAGTGCGTTGTGATTGGCCGAATACCTCAAGCGTGTGACGGAAATGTTACGGCCCTACCCTACTGTGATGCCCTGTTCGGCCGGAGCGACGAGACAAAACCAATAAAACCCATTATAAACAAGGCATTTGTTGCATCCAGTGGGGACATAATTATGGATTATAATGACTTATACTGTCTTTTTACGCATTGCATTGCGCCGCGTAAACATAAAACCATGTTTGCATTTGTGATCGGAGAAAC
>NW_015505514.1:368281-375492 GCF_001515645.1 Sinocyclocheilus grahami | reverse complement strand
ACAGTCCTCCATAAAATGCGCTGGACACATCTGAATATTTGGGTTGAACTGTTCTGGAACAGTGTTGTAAATATAACTTAACCACTGATTTCTAGTCGTGTCCTCTTTTGGAAGACCAAACAAAGTAGTTTCGCTTTCACAACGAAGCACACAGCGTCACACTGTTGAGTGAGTGGCGGCCGGCGGATTCGACGAAGGAGCACCTTGGGCTTGCGGCAACCACATGTGATGACCCCGGGCTGGACTCCGTCCATGGTGAAAGCCGATCCGGCGATCCACAGCGCGAAGTTGATGTATTTCCTCAGTGACCAGAACGGATCAGCTCTAGGCATGATGAAGCAGATATCGTCCACTTTTGGAAGGTCAAACAAAGTAGTTTTGCTTTCACAACGAAACACACAGTGCCTTCACGACATGGCGGCGGCAACAACAATACTACAGCAGGAATAAAAGTTACGCCTTCTTTCTTTGCGTGAACATTTGGGCGGTGTTATGCAAATCTTCCCACATCGTGACGTAGATATGTGGGGGCGTGTTAGAACGAGCCGTTTTAGGTAGGCCTGGTTGACTCAACTTTTATTAAGAATATCTCTTTGGATTTGAGACTTTAGTATTTGCAACTTTACAGATCTTCTTTATGCACCAAGAGCTTGTAACACTCCAAAGAGAAAGGAACAATTGAAATAGCATCATATGACCCCTTTAACTGCTAGAGCGCCAAAAGCAGATTTAAGAAAAGGATGGACACAAAATTTTAGAAATATGTGACTGCAAAACCTGTTTTCTCGAGCTTTCACGGTTGGGGTTGCCAGATTTCAAGAGTTAAAATACTTACTTAATCAGACTTACTTAACTTTACTTACAGACTTTATAATCTTCCCAACCTGGCAACCATGCGCACATGCTCTCTCTACTTTATGGAAAAAATAAGCATTTAATCAGTGATAAATCAAATCTGTCCCTGTAATCATAATTTGTGTGAAAAGGAACAAAAGTAGTTGGTGTTCATTTCACCTGGGAACTGCAGTGAAATGTATGTAAAGGTACATTTTTGCAGTTTTGGAGTCACATATTTCCAGTGATCCTAGATTGCAACCTTCAGATTTTTAGATCATTTAAATGGGGCATAACCATTAAATTTTTTATTACAGTTTTTGCACCAAAAACAAGTTTAAAAATATTTTCGTTTTTCATTGTTTTCCACCCTCTCTACAGCCTCTTTGGTGCTGTGCCTTTAAAAGTAAACACCATTGTTGCATATATAATGAGTAACAGTGCTTTGCTGCATATTTGCTGTCAAGTAACATGATCAGAAACTGTATAAAAATGATGAAAAAATCCTTTACTGGAAGGATATGCACAAAACCAGATTTGATAACCCTTTCCCACATTTTACTCATTATCTTTATGAGCTGGAGTGTACAGTGTTGACATACTATTCTTACTATCAGTTTTTAATATGCACACAGTATGCACATTTTTACATGAAAATACCTCTATGGCCTATTTCATTTGGCAAAATATGAAGTATAAAACAGCACACACTACACAGAATGCTGTATCCCATGATACTCTCAAATTGACCTTCCATTTGAATTTGCAGAAACAATCTCTTTTTTTGACTTATTATTTTAAACAATTTTACTTATAATTTAAACCAATTTAACCAGACTGCCAAAAGTTAATAATAATAGTTACTAAAGTAATATTTTGTAAAATGACAGAATGTTTTCATAGTACATTGATTTATTTTATTTAAAAGGATTTAAAAAGAAGAGAGAAGTATAATTTGATTTTTGATTTTACCCCTTTAAACCATTGTTATTTTTTTTAATAATGCATTGTGAATTATGTCAAAAGAGTCATTAACTCTTTTTATATATATATATATATACAGTGGGTACGGAAAGTATTCAGACCCCTTTAAATTTTTCACTCTTTGTGATATTGCAGCCATTTGCTAAAATCATTTCAGTTATTTTTTTTTTCCTCATTAATGTACACACAGCACCCCATATTGACAGAAAAACACAGAATTGTTGACATTTTTGCAGATTTCTTAAAAAAGAAAAACTGAAATATCACATGGTCCTAAGTATTCAGACCCTTTGCTCAGTATTTAGTAGAAGCACCCTTTTGATCTAATACAGCCATGAGTCTTTTTAGGAAAGATGCAACAAGTTTTTCACACCTGGATTTGGGGATCCTCTGCCATTCCTCCTTGCAGATCCTCTCCAGTTCTGTCAGGTTGGATGGTAAACGTTGGTGGACAGCCATTTTTAGGACCCCCCAGAGATGCTCAATTGGGTTTAAGTCAGGGCCCTGGCTGGGCCATTCAAGAACAGTCACAGAGTTGTTGTGAAGCCACTCCTTCGTTAGTTATGGTTAGTTATTCATATTTCACATGAGCTGATTCGTTACACAGTCGTCCTGTCCCTGCAGCTGAAAAACACCCCACAGCATGATGCTGCCACCACCATGCTTCACTGTTGGGACTGTATTGGACAGGTGATGAGCAGTGCCTGGTTTTCTCCACACATACCGCTTAGAATTAAGGCCAAAAAGTTCTATCTTGGTCTCATCAGACCAGAGAATCTTATTTCTCACCATCTCACCAAACTCCATACGGGTTTTCATGTGTCTTGCACTGAGGAGAGGCTTCCGTCACTCTGCCATAAAGCCCCGACTGGTGGAGGGCTGCAGTGATGGTTGACTTTCTACAACTTTCTCCCATCTCCCGACTGCATCTCTGGAGCTCAGCCACAGTGATCTTTGGGTTCTTCTTTACCTCTCTCACCAAGGCTCTTCTCCCCCGATAGCTCAGTTTGGCCAGACGGCCAGCTCTAGGAAGGGTTCTGGTCATCCCAAACGTCTTCCATTTAAGGAATGGAGGCCACTGTGCTCTTGGGAACCTTAAGTGCAGCAGAAATTTTTTTGTAACCATGGCCAGATCTGTGCCTTGCCACAATTCTGTCTCTGAGCTCTTCAGGCAGTTCCTTTGACCTCATGATTCTCATTTGCTCTGACATGCACTGTGAGCTGTAAGGTCTTATATAGACAGGTGTGTGGCTTTCCTAATCAAGTCCAATCAGTATAATCAAACACAGATGGACTCAAATGAAGGTGTAGAACCATCTCAAGGATGATCAGAAGAAATGGACAGCACCTGAGTTAAATACAAAGAGTGAAAAATTTAAGGGGGTCTGAATACTTTCCGTACCCACTGTATATATATATATATATATATATATATAAACCTAAGGACAAATCACTGTTCAGACTGTGCAACATTCAGACAATCTTATTTGTGCACATATATCATTTGTATTAAATCTAACCTTTGGTGCTGTCCTTAGTTTCAAATGTTGCCTACAATTGGAGAACACATCATATTAGTAAAATAACATTAATTTCAGGAATTTAAAATACCAGATTTTCTGAAACGTCTTACTTTCTGCCATTCAGAGCCTCTCTCCCTCCATCTGATCTCATATTTAGCACCTTTGTTATCCTTGGGTTTGTCCAGTGTGAGATTCAGGATTCCAGCTAACCTTTTCATTCTGAGAATCTGAGGTTTACTGTATTTGACTGTTGACAACATGAGTATACATTAGCAAAATGCTATGCTGATATGTAAAAAAAAAATAAGTTACATGATAATAATGATAACATTATAAATGTTTAATTCTATAATTATTACATATCCAATATATTTTAACAAATGCACACATATATGATCCCAACCATCTGTATTGGCCCTTATTAATGTAGTATAAACTTACCCATGCATTCAAGGATGACTGAGATTTTGCTAGAATTACAGGTGAGGTTGCCGACTTGTGTCTGTACCCATATGTCTGTCTTTCTGTTGGTGATTCCTAGTTGCTCCAAGAGAATGTTTGTCTGTGCTTGTTTGCCACAGTTCATATGTGTAAGAAATTGTTTCTTTTCACTGTCCCTGTGAAAGTTATATTTATGATGACTGACATGCATTATCAAGCCTCAGTATCTGTTAACCCCAAGGTATACTTTAGTTTTTTATTCTCAGTCGAACACACAGCCTTTCATAGGTTTACAATGTTTTGTAACTATGAAGACAGCATGATTTGTTTGTGTTACTTTCATGCTGAATGTGTTGGTTGAACTCACCATATATGAAGAGTGTGTGTTTGACTCTTCTCAGGGTTTCTCTCATCCCATTCACAAATGAAGTCCTCTTCTGGCCAAGTTGAATTTTTGTAACAGTGTGGACGACTTGTAGACACACATCCTGCTGCTTTAAGAACAAAAAAACCCATCTGTAAGTCAATGTAAAACTGTAAAACAAACTGTAACTCACCTGATCCCACCAAGAAATATAATGTACATGTATTTGTCTTGGTAACAGGAGCTTCCAGAAAAAAAAGTACAGATATATATATATATTTATGTATGTGTATATACAGTGGGGTGAGTAAGATGGCACTGCACACGGCCGCCTCAGTGCTTGGCTCTCCAGTGTTTGTACTGTTTTTGTTCGTTTTTCCTGTTTTTTGTTTCTCAAACACGATCAGTTTTACCAGGGATGAACTGCTGAATATTCGGCAGAACACACCACAAAATCTTCTACCGGATCTCGATTATTCGGACGTTTTGCTCAACATTGTAGTTGGCAGAGCAGCGGCACTGATCAAGCGCTTCAGGACTCGCAGATGGGGGAAGAGAGCCGGCGTGCTCGTGAACCTCAGGCAGCGCGGATTTCGAACACCGTTGCCTAGCATCCATCTGGCGAATCTCTGCTCTCCAGGACAAACAAGGATTTTTCAACTCCCTCCATCTGATCTCATATTTAGCACCTTTGTTATCCTTGGGTTTGTCCAGTGTGAGATTCAGGATTCCAGCTAACCTTTTCATTTTGAGAATCTGAGGTTTACTGTATTTGACTGTTGACAACATGAATATACATTAGCAAAATGCTATGCTGATATGTAAAAAAAAATGATAAGTTACATGATACACATGATAATAATGATAACATTATAAATTTTTTATTCTATAATTATTACATATCCAATATATTTTACCCTAGAGCAGACCGCGACGCAGAATCAACAGGGAAATCGCACGGCGGCGGGACATGTGTTTACATCAACGAAAGGTGGTGTACAGATGTTACAGCGTTAAAGAAGATGTGTTGTCCCGATCTAGAAGCGCTCTGCGTTAACTGTAAGCTGTTCTATTTGCCGCGGGAGTTTTGCGCCTTCATTCTCGTGAGTGTTTACATTCCTCCGGTGAGGTTGCCGACTTGTGTCTGTACCCATATGTCTGTCTTTCTGTTGGTGATTCCTAGTTGCTCCAAGAGAATGTTTGTCTGTGCTTGTTTGCCACAGTTCATATGTGTAAGAAATTGTTTCTTTTCACTGTCCCTGTGAAAGTTATATTTATGATGACTGACATGCATTATCAAGCCTCAGTATCTGTTAACCCCAAGGTATACTTTAGTTTTTTATTCTCAGTCGAACACACAGCCTTTCATAGGTTTACAATGTTTTGTAACTATGAAGACAGCATGATTTGTTTGTGTTACTTTCATGCTGAATGTGTTGGTTGAACTCACCATATATGAAGAGTGTGTGTTTGACTCTTCTCAGGGTTTCTCTCATCCCATTCACAAATGAAGTCCTCTTCTGGCCAAGTTGAATTTTTGTAACAGTGTGGACGACTTGTAGACACACATCCTGCTGCTTTAAGAACAAAAAAACCCATCTGTAAGTCAATGTAAAACTGTAAAACAAACTGTAACTCACCTGATCCCACCAAGAAATATAATGTACATGTATTTGTCTTGGTAACAGGAGCTTCCAGAAAAAAAAGTACAGATATATATATATATTTATGTATGTGTATATACAGTGGGGTGAGTAAGATGGCACTGCACACGGCCGCCTCAGTGCTTGGCTCTCCAGTGTTTGTACTGTTTTTGTTCGTTTTTCCTGTTTTTTGTTTCTCAAACACGATCAGTTTTACCAGGGATGAACTGCTGAATATTCGGCAGAACACACCACAAAATCTTCTACCGGATCTCGATTATTCGGACGTTTTGCTCAACATTGTAGTTGGCAGAGCAGCGGCACTGATCAAGCGCTTCAGGACTCGCAGATGGGGGAAGAGAGCCGGCGTGCTCGTGAACCTCAGGCAGCGCGGATTTCGAACACCGTTGCCTAGCATCCATCTGGCGAATCTCTGCTCTCCAGGACAAACAAGGATTTTTCAAACTCTGCTGCGCTGTGTTTCACGGAAACCTGGCTGAATGACGCCATTCCGGACGGCGCTACATCTGCCAGGCTTTCAGCTGTTTAGAGCAGACCGCGACGCAGAATCAACAGGGAAATCGCACGGCGGCGGGACATGTGTTTACATCAACGAAAGGTGGTGTACAGATGTTACAGCGTTAAAGAAGATGTGTTGTCCCGATCTAGAAGCGCTCTGCGTTAACTGTAAGCTGTTCTATTTGCCGCGGGAGTTTTGCGCCTTCATTCTCGTGAGTGTTTACATTCCTCCGCAAGCACACGTGAGCTCAGCTTTACAGAAACTCGCTGATCAGACCACAGACACAGAACAACAAGACCCAGACTCTGTTATAATCATTCTTGGGGACTTTAATAAGCAAATCTTTCCCGTTAACTGCCAAAATACAGACAGCATGTTACATGTCCCACCAGAGACAGTAATATATTGGATCACTGTTACACCACAATAAAGGATGCATATCGCTCGGTCCCACGGGCAGCTTTGGGGCTCTCTGACAGGGCCGTTTCTAGGCATAGGCTAGCTAGGCGGTCGCCTAGGGCGCCACCAGCTGAAGGGGTGCCAATGAGCGCATGTACTGGCACTTTTAGCAGGGTTGTGATAAAGAGTGGCACGGTCACCCTGAAATATGACTGGCGCCCCCACTGGATCCCCCAACATTATTGGGCTAGAGTACTGTCAATCTGACGATGCCTGTATGCCACTAGATCAGAGTGCTGTCAATTGCTGCCTGATTGTTGCATGCAATGTTTGCATTTGGAGCGCTTAACAACGCCATTAAATCATTGGGCTCTGTCAGTGCTTTGGCAAGGTAACACTTTTTTTGCCATTCAATAAAGCTAAGTGCAAAGGCCAATTTAAAATATTGGTATAGTAAATAAAGTGCACAAAATCAGTATTTTGTTTAGGCAGTATTTGTGGCA
>NW_015505514.1:354842-368041 GCF_001515645.1 Sinocyclocheilus grahami | reverse complement strand
TTTTTTTGCCATGCAATAAAGCTAAGTTCAAAGGCCAATTAAAAATACTGGTTCAGTAAATAAAGAGCACAAAATCAGTATTTTGTTTAGGCAGTATTTGTGGCACTTTTGTCCAAATAGTGTGTGTTTTTTGCGCCAATGCATTGTTAAAGGATCAGCGTGTCATGTAATATTCCCATATAAACTTTAACATCCAATTAAAAAATATTTGTATAGTAGAATTCGCTAATTCACGAGATCAATACATCCTTTATTAGACCTCTTTGTCGAGTTAAATGCATCCTTACAGAGGTGTCAAAATGCTGAATCAATTCATTCACTTCCAACAGCGCTTAATGGGAGCAGCGTCATAGAGGCCAGAGCGTCACGTTATTTAAAGGGGACGATCAGTTTCTGTGAAGACATGTGCATTCCTACCAGGACTCATTTAACCTACAACAACGACAAACCATGGTTCACTGCAAAACTCAGACAGCTCCATCAGGCCAAGAAGATGCTCGCAGGAATGGGGACAGATTCTTGTATATACAGGCCAAATACTCACTGGAAAAGGAGATCAGAGTGGCAAAGAGGAATTATACTGGAAAGCTAAAGAACCAATTATTTTCCAGTGATCCTGCTTCAGTGTGGAAAGGTCTGAAAGATATCACCAATTACAAGACACCATCCCCCAGCACTGTGGAGAATCAACAACTGGCAGATGATCTGAACGAGTTTTATTGCAGGTTTGAAAAAACACCATTCACACCTCCTGCACCCCACCCCACCCCAGCACTCCAGATCAGTGAAGATGACGTGTATATATATATATATATATATATACACACACACACACACACATGATAATAATACTAATTATAATAATAATAGTGTGTGTGTGTGTGTGTATGTATATATATATGTATATATAATATATAATTAAATTTAAGTTATAATACAATGCATAAATAAAAATATTGGAAAATATACTAGTGGTCAAATGTTGGAACAAATAATAAGAACCATTAATAATAATAATAATAATAATAATAATAATAATATGCACCAGATCAGCATATTAGAATGATTTCTGAAAATAAAATAAATATCAAATAAATGCAGGCTTGGTAAACATAAGAGACTTCTTTCAAAAACATTTAAAAAATCTCAATTATTCCAAACTTTCGACCAATCGTGTTTAACCATTTGCAGTTAGCTTTACATTTCAATAAGTATGTGACTTTTTAAAAAGATCTGATGTAATGATAAAAACAAGCATAAATAAAAATATTGGAAAATATACTAGTGGTCAAATGTTGGAACAAATAATAAGAACCATTAATAATAATAATAATAATAATAATAATAATAATATGCACCAGATCAGCATATTAGAATGATTTCTGAAAATAAAATAAATATCAAATAAATGCAGGCTTGGTAAACATAAGAGACTTCTTTCAAAAACATTTAAAAAATCTCAATTATTCCAAACTTTCGACCAATCGTGTTTAACCATTTGCAGTTAGCTTTACATTTCAATAAGTATGTGACTTTTTAAAAAGATCTGATGTAATGATAAAAACAATTTTTTTACATCCTGTGGTTTTTAAGGTGTTTAATGGCGGTTTAGTCAAATGGCGCCTGTAGTACATTCACAGCTCTGATCAAATCTACACACCATCTGACACAAGAGCACTATCACAGTCATCTGTAATTGATATTGTTACTGCTGTAAAATCTGTCTGTCAATCTAATCTCAATATCATCTTGCTCTGCGGTGTTGTATATGTGCCATCAGCCATGAAAGATGAAAGTGAATGACATACATACCTTCAGTCAGACTGACAGAAACAACAAGCACCAGCACAGCCACTCTCATCCTCATCGCTTCTAGTGTTCGGAAAGTTCCTCACTCATAAGACATGACCAATACACGAGCGGTTCAAGACGACCGTTGTAGCCAGAGCTCACAATAAGATCTGAAGTCATCTAGACTACAGAGAGCTGAAGGAGTTTAGTCTGTACGTACTAGTCCTGTGTGTTTCTGGGGCAGAATGAGGTACTAACTACTGCAACACCACAAACCACAACACGAGCACAGCAGGGGAAGCTCTTCTCACTTCATGAGAAAAAACATGTTCGCTTACCTGCTACACCCCTAAATAAACCTGACTGTATGAGCCTATTGAGATCACTTTCCAACAAAATCATCTTTAACCTGACGTGGACTGCTTTTAGTAAAGTAATCAGGATTTGACCCCAGAATCTGACTCCATTAGTATATCCTCTTTTTGTTTCTTAGTGTCTCCCTCTTCCTAAACACACAACCCCTTCAAAACTAATTTAAATACTTATAAATACTTTACACTTGACTCAAAAAAAAAAAAACAATGGCAATTTTATTTTATTTTGTTTTGTTTTGTTTGTTGTGGGCCTGTTCTCTAAAATCTCAGACAGGGTTAATTATAATAAACTAAACCTGAAACTAAAATTAAAACCATTAGAAAAAAAGAAAAAAAAAATCATTACTTCAAATAAAATAAAATATATTTTAACAAAATCACACAGACACACATTTTTTTTTCAGCTATAGTTTCCAAAGCAACAGTTCTCATTTTAATTTAGTTTAAAGAGGTCATATGATGCTTTTTTAAAGATCATTATTTTCTGCATTTGGTGTAACAGAATATGGTGACATGCTTTAATGTTCAAAAAACACATTATTTTTCAAATACTGTACATTATTGTAGGTCCTCTATGCCCCACCTCTCTCAAACGCTTCATTTTCTACAAAGTCCCTCCTTCCGACAAGCGCAGTCTGCTCTGATTGGCCAGCTTCTGTTGTAAGTGATCTTAAAGATTCCTAAATGCATCTACTTTCGGAAGGCCAAATAAAGTGCTTTTGCTTTCGCCTAGAAACACACAGCGTCTCCCTGACATGGCTGCTTCAACACTAACTGCGGTTACTGAAACCACGCCTTCTTTCTTTGCGTGCACATTTGGGCGACATTATGCTAATATTTCCACATAGTGAGGTAGATATGTGGGGGCGTGTTAGAACGAGCCGTTTTAGGGGGGGCGTGGCAGAGTCTTAACTTTGATAAAGAATATCTCTTTGGTTTTGAGACTTTAGTCTTTGCAACTTCAGGGATCTTATCTATGTACAATCAGCTTGTAACACTCCAAAGAAAAAGAAAAACTTGAAATCGCATCATATGACCCCTTTAACTAAAATAACAAGAACTAAAACCGTGTATTTTACCATGTTGGTTTTCAGTCGACTATGCAGGTTTCTGTCAAATGATCAGGGCAATTTGGTTTCACTTCTACACTCTTAAAAATAAAGGTGCTTCAAAAGGTTCTTCAAGCGATGCCATAGAAGAACCATTTTTAGTTCCACAAAGAAACATTCAGTCAAAGGTTCTTTAAAGAACCATCTCTTTCTTACCTTTTTATAATCTGAAGAACCTTCTTTCGCCACAAAGAACCTTTTGTGAAACAGAAAAGTTCCTCAGATGTTAAAGGTTTTTTATTGAACCATTTAGACAAAAAGGTTCTTCTATGGCATCGTGAAGCACCTTTATTTTTAAGAGTGAATTGGTGTGTTTGTGGGAGAGGTGAAAAGGAAGGCTTCAATTTAACCACACTTTGTGGCTACTCTTACAGTGATATTAACTGCTTCTTGAAGTTATTAACTGTGAAGCTAAGCAGTGAAGATCCATTGAGTGTTCATCTGAGAGGAGAGCTTTCCAACTTCACTTAAGTTTCTTCAGATCTTATGCAAAATTAGAATGAAAGTAGATCACAAAAAAAATTGCTTTTATGTCTCGTTTATGATGACTGCACCTTTGTAAGAAAAAAAGGTCAGTGTAAAGGTTTTCTGGAAATGATGACATTCATTTCCTCTGACGTTGACTCTTTTTCAAATGTCAAAATATAAATACAAAAAAAAAGTATATATGAATGTAATTCACTTGTAAAATGTTCCTATGTTTGAAAAAATATATTTACAATATGTTCCTGGCTACTACATAAACTAAGTTTCCCATGCATGCACTGCTATCAGTTTTGTTCTTATTCCGACTGAGAGAAAATTAATTAAATGAATTCCAATTCAAATTTAGGGTAATTAAATTCCCAGTCGTTACATATTAATTTTTTTTTTTACATTTTCATTCATTTGTTTCATCCTTTGATTGCAGTGTTTATGGCAGAAAATAACTTTAGTCGTAACTGATTTCACATTAAAATTCTAAATGCAGCAATTATTCTTAAATCTTGGAAACGTTAAACACATGAGTCACAAAATTCTGTTATATGTTTTTTAAACTAAAACAAAATCTGAATTACCTTCCTGTCTTTGCACATATAAAGAACATTGCTGAAAAAAGCATAACTTGAATAAACAACTCTGGATGTATTTTATTTAAAATAATAAGATGAATAAGATGTTGATATATCATATTCATAATTTTAGGAAAAATAAGATGCATCTGATTTTCAGCCAAAGTCGAATTTTGTCGCCATCTCGTGGTCAGAATTTGTATTAACAATACCTACCTCCGTAACCCCACACACACACAAAAAAAAGAAGAATAATATAGATAGATAGATAGATAGATAGATAGATAGATAGATAGATAGATAGATAGATAGATAGATAGATAGATAGATAGATAGATAGATAGATAGATAGATAGATAGATAGATAGATAGACAGACCTGATAGATAGACCTGCTGAAACTTATAGGTTAACCAGCTTATGTCACAAGCAAAAAAATAAAAACACAACCAATATGTATTTTGATTGACATTTCGTATTTGTGCTGAGAGCCCAAAACGTTCTCATTTCAGCACAAGATTCGTCAAAATTCTATTATTATTAAAATCATGTTTATGAAGGCATAAAAATGCATAGGCATGCATAAAAATCTGCAGTCATGCTGCAGTTAATCAGATCCTACTGTTGCTGTATTGCACCACCAATATATTTTATTTTTAATCCAAAAAAACCCCAAAAAAACAGAGGTGGTTGTGACAGATAGTCATTCTGTGTTAGCTGAGTTCACTTCTGTTTATCACCGATTTATAATCAGCAAAAAAGAGAGTGAGAGGAGAAGGTAGGCCCTCATCACCATGGTAACTAAGAGACCTCAGCTCTCTCTTATTTTGCAGTGTTCAAGTCCTCAACACAAAGAGAAAGAGAGCAGAAAGGAAAGCCCCAAAATGTTTACCATAATTCATGTTGATGGAAATATCAAAGCCAGGTGTATATTATTCAGTCAGAACATTCTGAAAACTCTTACTTCTATTACATATTTGTCAGATTATTTCAACTACATACCCTTTTAAGTGTTGAGTTAGTTCATTGCATTGATGTAAGCATTTGTAATCAGGAAGCAATACTTCTGCCTCTGGTATGTGCAAAATGCACGTCTGCATGCCTGCTTTTGCAGCCAGGAAATGCAATCAGCTGATTGGTCTAAGGCTGCCTTGACCATGAAAACTGTAGGCTAATCATTAATAACATGCCAAGGCACTGAGATAAAATGTCTCATAGATATTGAAATGACAGGCCCCAGCAGTGTAGGGACAGTTTCCAAGTGGATTGTTTTGAGGGTTTCTGGTGCTGTTTGTTTTTCCACCTGTGACCAAATGGCAGAGTTAATGCACATTGTTGAAGTACGTTATGGCAAGCCAATTTAACATTTATTTCCTAAATGAACTAGAATCTATTGCTATAGGGCCTTTCGCACCACTTTAGTTCCAGAACTAAATGTACAGTACCAAAGTACTGGGACAATTTTGCGTAAACTATTTCCCAGTACCATTTAAAGGGTTGCATTCGCACCAAGAGTGTGTACTAAGAAGTGACGTAAGCCGGTCGACAGCGACGTCATTTGTGCGCGGCGTTCAACAACAGAAACAAAGAACAACATTAACAACAGGAGGATGGAGGACACTGTGATCGTAGATGTTTTTGTTGTTTCTCGTGGGTTTCACAATAATGGACATGGAAAGTCGACGTATACGTAAAGCGATTGAAAGAACGGAAAGGGGGACTAAGAATCTCCAACGACAACTGGCAGTGCTACATTTGCTACAGGTGCCTGTACTTCAGCGTCCGTCCATCTATCGCTGTTCTCCATACTTGCGAAATAAGTTGACACAATGTTTACAGTGTGTTTACACAGCGTTTTAAATCATGGCGGGTGAGGGTGTTTTCGTACGCGTTTGGCCAATCAATGTCTACTTACATCACGATTAGTACCAGTTGTGCTGGTTAGACCCTGCTCTGGAGTAGGAGCTAATTTGGTTCTCGAATAAGGCAGTCCGGTATTAAAATCGCACCCAGTTCCGGTGGTGCGAAAACACCAAAAAGTGGGTAGTTCCACAATTAGTTCTGGTACTATGAAAAGGTTCCCGCGGTGCGAAAGGCCCTTGTGTTACTAGTCCCTATTAATTGAATTACTAATGAACCAAACTGTCAGGATCCCGGGGTAAGTCTTGGCCCTGTCCCAAATGGCACACTTCACGAGTTTGTTGCGTTCAAGTGCTTTGTTGTCGGAAAGAACAGGAATTGGCGTGGATGGCCCATTCAAGAATTAATTTTTGCCTGTTTCTTAGAAATATTATGTTAAATCCAAAAGGTATAAGATATTTAGTCAATATCTAACAGGTTTTGAATAAAATGTAGCATCCCATTCATTGGTAAACATTCACACCTAGATATTCAGCTGGAAGACGATTCCTAATTCGGTCAAATTAATGCTATTTTCACTGTGTTCAATTACATACAATATGCATTAAATGGTTATTTATATACGTAAATATACATGACTGTAATGGCAAGAGAAAACAATGTAGATGTTGTGGGAAAAACAAATAAAATTTTACAGTACTACAGCTATGTTTCACTCCTCATGTTTATGGCCCGCCCAACTCAGAAACTCATGCCGAGCTGGCACCATGTCGTGATTACCATAATTCTGAGATGACAGCACGTGACATTCTACACGGAGCTGATTTATGTGTTTCTATGGCAACACTATCAACGCCAAAGCCTTCGCATGCTCCAGAACTTGTAATTACAACTTGTGAGCTCTGAATGTTCTGAAAGCTATGACTTGGACCATGTAACAGCTGTACCACCTGACCGTCACCAGGTTCATTTAGGCGCTACATAGGCACTACATCCAACAGATGAGCTACTGTAGCTCAGATTGCTCAAGCAGTTAATGCTGGTTCTGATGGAAAGGTGTTAGAATACACAGTGCATCGCAGTTTGTTGCGTATGGGGGTGCATAGCTGCAGACCAGTCAGTGTGCCCATGCTGACCCCTGTCCACCGCCGAAAGCGCCAACAATGGGCACGTGAGCATCAGAACTGGACCATGGAGCAATGGAAGAAGGTGGCCTGGTCTGATGAAATCACTTTTTTTTTTGCATCATGTGGATGGCCAGGTGCGTGTGCATCGCTTACCTGGGAAACACATGGCACCGGGATGCACAATGGGAAGTAGGTAAGCCGGCGGAGGCAGTGTGATGCTTTGGGCAATGTTCTGCTGGGAAACCTTGGGTCCTGCCATCCATGTGGATGTTACTTTGACACGTACCACCTACCTAAGCATTGTTGCAGACCATGTACATTCTTTCATGGAAACGGTATTCCCTGGTGACTGTGGGCTCTTTCAGTAGGATAATGCGCCCTGCCACAAACAAAAAATGGTTCAGGAATGGTTTGAGGAGCACAACATCGAGTTTGAGGTGTTGATTCGGCCTCCAAATTCCCCAGATCTCAATCCAATCGAGCACCTGTGGGATGTGCTGAACAAACAAGTCCGAACCATGGAGGCCAAACCTCGCAACTTACAGAACTTAAAGGATCTGCTGCTAACATCTTGGTGACAGAGACCACAGTACACCTTCAGGGGTCTATTGGAGTACTTGCCTCAATGGGTCAGGGCTGTTTTTGCAGCAAAAGGAGGACCAACACAATATTAGGAAGGTGGTCATAATGTTATGTCTGATCGGTGTAAACTCCTCTTGTGTTCCATCTTGTTGCTAAATCATTTTGAGCACTCTTCATTCAGCATCCTTTTGTGGCATTTCTTTTGTTCATTTTTGGTTTGTTTAATTTTGTTGGACTTGCTTTGTGTTGGTTGCGCTCTTTTGCTTTCTTCTGTGATTTGTGCACAGACCAGTATCTATCACCAGTCATCATGTTATTTCAAGTTTGATGGTTGACTCATCAGTGGCACTCGTTACTCAGGGATTGCTTAATGGAGAGTTGTTGTCATCTCATCGATAAAGGATTCCATGGTTTATCATCACTGGAAATCTTGGTCTTGTCAGTGTCCATTCCATCACTGTTTGACGTAGATGTTTTATAACTAGCTCCTTAAAAAACATTTATTTTGATTATTTCATTGACTTTAATAAATGTTTGGAATGTGACTGTTCATCTGCGTTTGGGTCTTTCATTTTCTTCAGCTCATGACACTAACTGTATCTTCAAATTCAACTATAGTAACAATTCATTAAGTACAAGTATTTATTCATTAGTTACTTTAAGTATCACTAGTCCAGGGGTAGCTAACGTCAGTCCTGGAGAGCCACAGTTCTGCAGAGTTCAGCTCCAACCCTAATCAAACACACCTGAACAAGCTAATCAAGGTCTATGCGTTAGAAAGATACAGACAGGTGAGTTTTTATCAAGGCTAGAGCAAAACTCTGCAGGACAGTGGCTCTCCAGGACTGACGTTGGCCACCCCTGAACTAGTCAGATACTAGTAACAGTTTTAATCTAATTCCTGTAATTTAACTATAAAGTTAGCTATCTGAATGGACAGTAGTAAAACTGGAATAAATCAGCACAAATTTGACAAGCTGAAAGTCGATACATGAGATTTGCATATAATTTGAAGCAATTGTTGTTTTGTGTAGCCCCCTACAGCAGATTCGTTGCCAATGCAATCCGTCCTTTTCAAGTTCGCACTGAGATATATTAAAGCAACACCATTTAACTTTTGCTCACGATTCCCCCATGTGGCTGATAAGCGTAATTTTCTGTTACCAGTGTCGTAAATACTATCGCTGTATAAGCTTGCCCGTGGGCAGTACAATACACATGAATTTGTTGACTAAGCTGACAGAACCGGCGAATGGAGAAACCTCGTTTGGAAACCATGTCCACTGACCAGGTAAAGTAGCCCGTGTTACACTATGTTCTACAATTACATTACATATTTTTATTTATTGTTACTCCAAAGTATGTTTGCCGAGTTTTTTTGCTCGCATAGTTCGTATTGTGTTGGTTGCGCTCTTTTGCTTTCTTCTGTGATTTGTGCACAGACCAGTATCTATCACCAGTCATCATGTTATTTCAAGTTTGATGGTTGACTCATCAGTGGCACTCGTTACTCAGGGATTGCTTAATGGAGAGTTGTTGTCATCTCATCGATAAAGGATTCCATGGTTTATCATCACTGGAAATCTTGGTCTTGTCAGTGTCCATTCCATCACTGTTTGACGTAGATGTTTTATAACTAGCTCCTTAAAAAACATTTATTTTGATTATTTCATTGACTTTAATAAATGTTTGGAATGTGACTGTTCATCTGCGTTTGGGTCTTTCATTTTCTTCAGCTCATGACACTAACTGTATCTTCAAATTCAACTATAGTAACAATTCATTAAGTACAAGTATTTATTCATTAGTTACTTTAAGTATCACTAGTCCAGGGGTAGCTAACGTCAGTCCTGGAGAGCCACAGTTCTGCAGAGTTCAGCTCCAACCCTAATCAAACACACCTGAACAAGCTAATCAAGGTCTATGCGTTAGAAAGATACAGACAGGTGAGTTTTTATCAAGGCTAGAGCAAAACTCTGCAGGACAGTGGCTCTCCAGGACTGACGTTGGCCACCCCTGAACTAGTCAGATACTAGTAACAGTTTTAATCTAATTCCTGTAATTTAACTATAAAGTTAGCTATCTGAATGGACAGTAGTAAAACTGGAATAAATCAGCACAAATTTGACAAGCTGAAAGTCGATACATGAGATTTGCATATAATTTGAAGCAATTGTTGTTTTGTGTAGCCCCCTACAGCAGATTCGTTGCCAATGCAATCCGTCCTTTTCAAGTTCGCACTGAGATATATTAAAGCAACACCATTTAACTTTTGCTCACGATTCCCCCATGTGGCTGATAAGCGTAATTTTCTGTTACCAGTGTCGTAAATACTATCGCTGTATAAGCTTGCCCGTGGGCAGTACAATACACATGAATTTGTTGACTAAGCTGACAGAACCGGCGAATGGAGAAACCTCGTTTGGAAACCATGTCCACTGACCAGGTAAAGTAGCCCGTGTTACACTATGTTCTACAATTACATTACATATTTTTATTTATTGTTACTCCAAAGTATGTTTGCCGAGTTTTTTTGCTCGCATAGTTCGTATGTAGCATTGTTTGCAAAGGGTGTAATTTGTATAATAGAATAAAACGTTGTCCGCATAATCATGTAGCCATAAGTTTATAAGGCAGATCATTCTCTCTCTTTCTTTTCTTCGCTTCCTCCGACAAATCCCTTTTTGGTTTCTTTGCTGGCTCTGCCATGGCGTTGGTTTTGAGACTTGCATTAGATCATTTCATCTTATAGTTAGCTGTTAGCTAACTCCACCCAGGCTACGAGTAAAATATATGACTTAAAGCAAGTCGCTCTCTTCCGCTGGCATTGGATGGGCGGGGCTGTGTGTACCGACCCGAACATGAAACTTACAGAATGTGGTTTTAGCGGCTAGGAGGCTGCTCAGGTAGCAGCGGCAGTAGAATTAGTCCGGTTAAGAGGTGTTCTACCACTGAAATAATTTTATAGACAGTTATTTTAAGGTAAAAAAAACTATATAGTGTTGCTTTAAAGTTAAACTGATATTTTTAAGGTTAAAAAACACATGCAGCTGCTTTAATTGCACAAATTAGCAATGCATTTCCAATAATAATGGAACAGTGACTAGTATAGCTTATAGGAATAAGACTTATTGAAAAGATTTAATAATAAATACAAAACAACAGTAGAATAAGTATAGTAGAATAAAAAATAAAAAGGTTTTAATGAATAAATGTTAAAGCGGCTTGCCACACAAACAGCTCATTGGCCAAAAGCTGCTCCTTGTGCCATTAAAACTGTAATTACATGCTAGTTATCAATGTAAAATGTCTCATAAATATTGAAATGACAGTTTCCAGTGGTCTGTCGGGTTGTTTTCCTCTTCTTTTTTTTGGGGGGGGGGGTTGTTTTTTTCCACCTGTGTGTTGAAGCACCTCCTCTGAACAATCACATGGGAGATGTGACCGCACCATTCAATCTCAATCAGCTCTCACGCGCTCTGCCTACCGGAGTCACTTTCGCTTAGAAACATGTCATCACTTTAACTAAAAGTGTTCCTTGAGACTTTGTCTATTTTAAGGAAGTGTCTGCACCAGCACAGCACAACACCTCGCGCTGTCGTTTGGCAGATGTTCAACAGTGGGCACTTTGTGTTGTCTCGCGTGAGATCTGAAACAAGCTGGTTATTTTCACCTGATCGCGCTTCGCGGGCTTCTTCGAGATGAAGAGGAGAGACAAGCTGAAAATCCCCTCCCTCACTTTGGAGTAAGCGAAATATTTCTTTCATTATTCAAATGTTGGTGATGAATGATTTACTCGCGACGGGGGAAACCCCCCCGGAACTGGCGAATGAGTTTGTGAGAGACGAGCCCACAGACAAAACAATCCCTTCGTTTTCTAGTTTCTCTTCATTTCCCGTGTGTTTAAGGGTTGGTGTTGGTGTAAACTAAAGCGCTAACAATAAGTAGCAAAGTGTCGGTATACGGGACACACAAACACACGTTAAGCGATACATGTGTAACAAGAAAGGTTAAAATAAAATGTATCATTTTGTGACGCGAAATAGCTTTCCATTTGTTTCATGCGCATTACCCAACCATACCGTTAGGTTCTTAAACCTTAAAACCTAAATGAATGTCATTTCGTTAAATGTCATGTATGAGTAACAGTCTGTGTTTATTAGACAGTTCGTGGCTTCTTCTGTTTCAGCTTTATGTTTGTACACTGTAGAAAATGATGGAAATTGTAATGCTAAAAGAATGCTACAGTAAAACTGTATAATCTTTACAAAATGCATATTATTTAAGAGCATTTTACTGCACAAATTGCTGTAAAAAAATGTTTTTGACATAAAAAGTATGAATCACATACTTTTACAGTAAAATATTGCTAAAATAAATGTGTAAGTAAAAAATGTAAGTCGCCTGGTAATTTATGGTGGAAAAACAGTAAAAGTTCACATGAAAGCTTCACATTTATTTCGGTTTTATTTTTCTTGCACATTTCTTATTTTGTCACCTTTTATGTTGTTTAGTTAAAGTATTAGTTCACTTCCAGAATAACAAGTTCCTGATCATTTACTCACCCCCATGTCATCCAAGATGTTTATGTATTTCTTTCTTCAGTCGCAAAGAAGTTAAGGTTTTTGAGGAAAACATGCCAGGATTTTTCTCTATATAATGGACTTCAATGGGGAACAACGGCCTGAAGGTCCAAATTGCAGTTTCAGTGCAGCTTCAAAGGGCTCTACACGATCCCAGCCGAGGAACAAGGGTCTTATCTAACGAAAAGATCATCATTTTCTTAAAAAAATAAAAATGTATATACTTTTTAAACCACAAATGCTCGTCTTGCACTAGCTTGACTTCACGGATTGCGTAGCCTCGTTGGAAAGGTCACGTGTGACGCAGGCGGAAGCACCGACCCAGTGTTTACAAAGCGAACGTGCAAAGAAAGTCAAACACCCTTTACAAAAAAAAAGGTAAAACGGCGATGTCAGATGATTTTGAAGTTGGAGGAGAAAATGAGATGGAGTTTTTCACCCTACCCTATCTTTCTGAACCGGAGTACACAGATGAAGAGCTAAACGCATTCCAACATGATTACATAATGCGTGGTGAATTTGCGGTTGTGCATTTGTGGTAGGGCTGGACAATAATTCAATATCAATATGGATCGCGATATAATTTTTTTCAATAACGGTGATATGATTTTTAAACACATTTACGATATTTCGATATACATTACCAGTGTTTCCCATACATTGATTTATTTGTGGCGTTTCACTTCGTTGAATAAACATGAGCACTGCACGTTTCAAAATCA